>NC_139218.1:370686874-370968733 GCF_055691185.1 Crinia signifera
ATAAGCAGACATTCCCTACTCTGCATGACAATATGGACCTTTAACTTGAACTGAAATGGAATACACTGCAAATCTAGACAAAAACTACTTTTCAAGGAGTATCAATTCTCAAATATACCATATAAAGATGTAATCAAATGCATCTTGAAATATTTACCCCTTAAAATAAAGTACTTCTCGTGTCACTTGACACCCTTCAGCTGTGATTATTATTATTCAGCTGTGATTATTCCAACCTTAACTAAAATCTGCAATCTCTCTCTTACTACTGGTACTTTTCCTTCTCTGCTCAAACATGCAGTGATAACTCCTATTCTAAAAAAACAGAATTCTGACCCTAACTCTCTCTCTAACTATCGTCCTATATCTCAGCTCCCATGCCTCTCCAAGCTACTGGAGAGACTTGTCTACTCTCGCCTCACAAACTTTCTTAACTCTAACACCCTATTAGACCCACTTCAGTCAGGTTTTCGCTCTCAACACTCCACTGAGACAGCACTGACAAAAGTGGTGAATGATCTGGTAACGGCTAAGTCTAAAGGCCATTACTCACTACTTATTCTTCTTGATCTTTCTGCTGCATTTGACACCGTCGATCACTCTTTTCTCTTACAAACACTACACTCCCTAGGTCTTAATGATACAGCCCTTTCCTGGTTCACATCTTACCTATCTGATCGCTCTTTCAGTGTTCGCTTCTCTAACTCTACTTCCTCTTCATTACCTTTGTCAGTCGGAGTTCCGCAAGGTTCAGTCTTAGGTCCTCTGCTCTTCTCAATCTATACCTCCTCTCTTGGCAAACTAATCAGCTCTTTCGGATTTCAGTATCACTTGTATGCTGATGATACTCAAATCTAACTATCAACCCCAGAGTTGTCACCAGTGGTTTTGGGTCGAGTTTCTGATTGTCTCTCTGCCATCTCATCTTGGATGTCTTGTCGCCAACTCAAACTCAATATTTCCAAAACGGAATTACTTATATTCCCGCCAACTAAGAACAGTTACCATCCTGACATCTCCATCGCTGTTGACAACTCGATAATCTACCCTACCCCACAAGCTCGTTGCTTAGGGGTCATCCTCGACTCTGAACTGTCCTTTCTTCCCCACATTCAATCTGTCTCCAAATCATGTTACATGCATCTAAAAAACATATCCAAAATACGACCCTATCTCACACAAGACACTACCAAATCTCTTATCCATGCACTCATTATATCCCGCATTGATTATTGCAATAGTCTCCTAACTGGTCTTCCCAAGAACAGACTCTCACCACTGCAATCAATTTTAAATGCTGCTGCTAGGCTGATCTTCCTTGCAAGACGCTCATCATCTGCTGATCCGCTCTGCCAGTCCCTCCATTGGTTGCCTGTATATTACCGTATTCAATATAAAACACTTCTACTTGCTTATAAAGCTATTAACCATACTGCACCAGCATATATCTCTGCACTTATCACAAAATATCTCCCATCTCAACCACTACGCTCTACACAAGATCTGCATCTCTCTTCTGCATGGATCACTAGCTCCCATTCATTATTACAGGACTTTCATCGGGCTGCTCCCATCCTATGGAACGCCCTTCCACGCACATTAAGACTCTCCACAAGTCTCCAAACTTTCAAGTGTTCCCTGAAAACTCACCTCTTCAGGCAAGCCTATCACGTTTAAGTTCTACATGCATAACCCTCCGAGGCACTTATGTATTATATAGCTTCCCTTCTGGATTTGTAACTGCTATGCTATTACTGGTGCCTGTCCTTATGTTTCCCCCCTATATCCCTATAGATTGTAAGCTTGCAGCAGGGCCCTCCTACCTCCAAGTCTGTCTGTTGTTACCCAGTTTGTCTTATCACTGTCTACTATTGTAAAGCGCAACGGAATCTGCTGCGCTATATAAGAAACTGTAAATAAATAAATAAATAAATAGTCCCTACAAGATTGTAGTGTCAAGGCTATATCTGGCTATAAGTGCTTCAGGAGAGGGACATACAGTATACAGAAATTGGCAATAATCTGCCTGAGGTTAATGTACCCTCAAATTATCTTTAGAGCTGGCTCTGAAACACCAACTACTTGTCACATATTATCTGTTCCAGTACCATGAATTGAGGCTATTGAGGCATAAGGGATGGTGTAATGGTTAGCATTACTGCCTCACAGTACTGAGGTCATGGATTCGATTCCCACCATGGCTCTTACTGTACGGACTTTGTATATTCTCTCCGTACTTGCGTGGCTTTCCTCCGGGTGCTCCGGTTTCCTCCCACAATCCAAAAATATACTGGTAGGCTCATTGGCTCCTAACAAATTAACCCTGGAATGTCTGTGTGTGTGTGTACATGTGGTAGGGAATATAGATTGTAAGCTCCACTGGGGCAGGGAATGATGTGAATGTTCAACTATACTCTAAAGCATGGGTCTTCAACCTGTGGCCCTCCAGATGTTGCGAAACTACATGTCCCAGCATGCATTGCCACATTTTTTCTTATAAGAGCATGTCAAAACTGTCAGGGCATGCTGGGACATGTAGTTTCACAACATCTGGAGGGCCACAGGTTGAAGACCTGTGCTCTAAAGTGCTGCGTAATATGTATGCGCTATATAAGAAACTGTTAATAAATAATAAATAAATATTAACTTGGTGCTACCAGGGCTGGATTAAGCTTTCTGGGGGCCCAGGCACTTATGCCACCACTCTAAAAAAAATCAGAGCCTGTTACACCAGCTTCCTGTGTTTGATTAAAAAGGTTGGCCAAATACTAACGCAGGGGCTATACATAGGGATCACATTCCCCTCTTTTGTCTTCTTTCTAGTGAGCATAGTTCACTTTATTTGTCATAGTAATCCATGCCTGATTAGTGATATCTCATCAGCTTGACTAACCTGCCATGGGTTAACCAAAGATCAAATTGCATGGGCATTTCCTCATCCTGCCATGATATCACGGCCCATATGCAAATAGCCTGTCGGGTGCAGGAACCAAGGTGATTGTTGTGATTTGGCCCACAGATTTACAGTGGTTGTAAATTATAAAGAAAAAAACACTTTAAATCTAGGGTGTAATTGGCCTGTTTCCTGCTACTCACAAGCTATTACATATAGTTCAATACCAATAAATATGTCGGGCGCAAAAGCTATCAACTGTATAAATAAAAGATCAAGAATCTAATGCAATCATAGAACCGTTAGGTTTTCTACAAATGAATAAATATGATTCATGACCAATTCTCCATATGTAAATACTTAGTTGAAAAGGATCTTAACGATCCTTAATTAATTAATGCAGCTCCCAAATTACTTTACTGGAACACTAAAGAAAACAATATTTCAAAAAGTAAAAGAGAAAGCGCTATTGTTATAGAAAAGCACAGTTATTTTTATTAACATACAATTAATATATCTTAAAAAAAACCAGCTAAAAATAAGCCATAAGTTACACTCCAGCCAGGGCAACAGTACTATACAGCTAGGGTTACCAACTCATCCCTTTAATCCGGGACACATATTAATTACACAGGGTCTGTGGTTGATTAAAACCAGGTGAAATGGAGGGTCTGTGGCTGATTAAAATCAGGTGAAATGGAGTCTTGAAGTCAGCCAGCCAGCCACAGAACCGAATTAAAGGGATGAGTTGGTCACCCTATATACAGCGGACACCTGTAATTCCTCTGATCACACACCACTGCTGATGTGTGCCTCCATTGAAGCTATATAAATCAAATATCGGCTATTGCGATGCTATATTAACAGCACACCCAGATTCAGGATGATATCCATAATTTCCAGAGGACGGGTTAACATCAAGTATTATCTGTTGGGAACAATTTACTGTATTTGTGTGGAGTGCACGGAGTGCAATATTGGGGTTAATCTCCATACCAATAAATCTACTTGCCTGGATATATGGACTCCAAAATTTCTCAAGTGAGAACTTGCGAGCTTTGAGCTAATTATAAATCTGCTAAATTAACTATACTAATTTGCTCAATCAGGTTGTCAGATTGTGTGTAAATATGTGTTTTCAAATTGATGGCTTATATTTAGCTGCTTTCTAAAATATATTAATTTTATGTTAATAAAAATAACTGTGTTTTTCTCTCTCTTTTTCTTCTCTTTTACTTTTTGATATATTACATACAGTATAGTTACATGATGTGATTTAAAGCTTCTCTGCACATAAGTTATCTTGTGGGACCAAGGTTCCCTTGTGCAGTTTTTTTTTTTGCTCATCACTGATTTAGAACATTAAATGGGCATCCATTTACACTATGGGGGTTATTCTATTTGGTACAGTGAAACGTACGTACGGTCCGTCACACCGTACGTTTCCCGTATGCTCACGGTGAGCGTAAGTCCGCCCACAAAACAGCCACACACGGACGGTCACAAACACCGACAATGGGGAGTGGCGTTCACTTGAGCGTACGCCACCGTGTACGGACAGATCTCCCTCTTAGCCACCGATACCTGGCGTACATCAGAGCGTACGCCACAGTGCACGGACGGATCTCGTCCGTTTTCCCTCCGACACCTTCCGTATATCTGAGCGTACGCCACATGCAAACATGTTCCAATATTGTTCAAAATAAGACTTTAGAGTGTGATAGGCAGATGTTGGGATCCTTTGTTAGAGATATGTGATTGCAATAATGGGCTTGGTGGCATCTTACATACAGAATGTGCTACATAAAAATCATAGCAGATATGAAAGTGCATAATGTATGTTGTTGGGAAAAAATATACAGATTGTGTGCAAAATAGTGGCCATGGCCTTAGGACATTGCTCCACCATTGCAAGTAGAAATTGAGTCCAAAAACATCCTTGTTGCTCTTAGACGTGGTTTATATGTATTTTTCATAATAAAAAACTGTATGTTTGTGTTACAGTGAAAAAGTTGACACATGTCGACTCCTGTGAATTGAGTGTCCTGCTTTTTAAAGTATAAAACAACACTTTCTGAATGGGTGTAGACGGTACTATTTTTCTGGAAAAATAGTTCCAGGAACTCCAGGTCTGGGGGCGGATCAATTAAATTAAAAATAATATATATAATAAAGTTCCTGCTGGTTCCTGCTGAAAAATAGCACTGGGTGTAGATGGTTATAAAATAACTACCTGGACATATATAACCAGGTATTAGAATGAATATTAGCTAAAATTAAACCAACCTTTACATGTTGAGAAGTGTAGAAAGATAAGCTTCCAATGTGTTTGAGGGCTGTGTGTGGCTTGCAGGTAGTGAAATAATGGTTTTCACTTAATAGGCTGTAGCATTGCTTATTACATTTAGGTGTATGTGTTTGAGTAGTAATCAGCGTTAATTAGCAGACCCAGGCGTCCGCTCTCATACGGTATCTCTAGGGGTGGTCTGGAGCTATCTTTGGCGTCCGCCTGTTTTTGGGCCAAAATGCACGGTGCATTCGCCGATCGAGGTGGTTGTGACGCCGTGCATTTTGTGTGCACACCCCCGTGTACGGCCATGTTTACGCCCAGTTTTCCTCATTATTCCGGCCGCTCCCATAAAAACTCCCACATGCCGCCCACAATGACCGTGCTCTTGCGGACAGGTTTTTTTGCACGGAGAGACCTGTCCGTGAACGGTGTGAGGTCGCCGCACATGCGCATTGCGAAAGATGCGCATTGCGAAAGATACGCATGCGCAGATGAAAAAAAAAACTGATCCGCCCGTATACGGTCCCACCATACCAAACAGAATAAGGCCCTATGTGACTTAAGGTAATATTTAGGTTATTGAGTAATAAGGTTTGGAGGATAACTAAAGGGATCCTACAGCCTTGAGTATACCGTACATGTGCTCTAGCATGTAAAGGGACATTGTACATCTGCTGTAATAATGATATACAGAGCTGGATGTGATGACGTTCAAGTTGACCTGAGCTGACTTTTTATTAAAGCAGCAACTATTTACTTGTCATTGTTTTGTCTTCTAAATGATTGCCGCTTAAAAAAAAAACTTCTGAGTTCTGCCATCTCGAGCATCATTATATTTTGCCCCGAGACTCCACCAATGGTGAAAACTTTTTTTTCCCCACTATCCAGTGATCACTTGGAAAGAAAGGTTAATGTTCCTTCTAAATATTACCTTACAGTCATAAACTCAAGGGAAGAAAATCTAATAATAACAATTCATACTGACAGAAAACTGTTTAGTCCTGGAATATTGAATATACATTTGTGGAATGAAAACCTAAATTGATGAATAATAATGTGTTCATAGACAGTGTGGTGACAAATAATTATGAGAGGGTTATTTAGCAGGGATAAAAGCCATAACCATATACAGTGTCACAGCACAATAGCAAAATGGAAAAAAAAATACTAAGATTTAGCAGAGATGAGTTAATAAAATGAAAAAGTAATTTGCAATCTAATGACTCAATGACAGTTTACATACACTAGGCATGAGATTATAGGTATGCAAAGCAAAAGACCATGTATAAGCAAACAGTGTAACATTTAACACAATTCAATAAAAAAGCGTAATACACTTTAACAAACCTTGGTTTGCAAGCTATATAGCCTATTGAGATTCTCTGAGCTATATATATATATATATATATATATATATATATATATATATATATATATATATATATATATATATACTGTATATATATATATATACAGTATATATATATATATAGATATATATATATATAAGATGGGGGCGGTGGCACTCAGAAATAATGACAAGACAGCAGGCGGTGGTGGAAAACCGACGTTTCAAGGTCCGTAGACCTTTTTATCAAGGTGCTGGTGAATCCTCACCAGCACCTTGATAAAAAGATCTACGGACCTTCACCTGGGTATTGATCCTGTTGGCTTTGGATATCACCACAGCATTGCTGACCCTTTCTTATTCCTTGACAAAGGTCACTGTGGATGACTGAAACGTTGGAGAAAACGGAACTGTGAAACAGGTTATATTATATATAAAAAAGTTTTTTTCTTTTTCATCTAAAAACAACTAGGAGCATTTTCTGTTGTTTTTGTGGCGAGTGTTCTTTACCACCTAATGGTGTTTTTTTTTGGTTTATATATATATATATATTAGAAAAAGTATAGGTATGCTGCGCTTAAATAAATCGACTCCAGCAAAAAAAGCCACACTTGGGCAACCAGTTCACCAATAGTCCCAAATAATACAGGCTGCAGCTTCCTCTCAGAGGCTCCTGGGATTCACAGAAGAAAGAGATGTCTGTTTCAAAAGAGAAAGAGAGGGACGCTTCATGGTGCATAAATGATGTTGAATAAAAGTGACAGGACACTTCTTAAAACAAGCCAAAGGTTGCTTGTACCAAACAATTCCTCACTGTGGGCTGGGTACCACAAGATATATTTATATGTTACCAGGCACAATCAGCTACGACATCCGGGGCATTGCTGGAGACTCACTTGACCCACGCTGACACCACAAGGCATACAGTGCGCCGGGACCCACACAGGAACAGATGCCGCAAGAGAGGACCTGGACAGACAGCAGTGAGCGTCACTGAAGTCCTTTGTTTTATACTGATTGGACAACGGGGTTGGAGACCGCACTTTTGTATAGGAGGAATGGTGTACTGAGAGTGATTGGACAGTGTTTCCGTCAATCACCAAGCAGCGCAATATGATTGGAAGCTGCTCTCCGTTTATTCAGTCAGTGAGCATACACCGGCCACACCCTCTGACGAAGTGTTCCACGAAACGCGTTAGAGCGTGGCTTCAGTGATGCTCACTGCTGTCTGTCCAGGTCCTCTCTTGCAGCATCTGTTCATGTGTGAGTCAAGTGAGTCTCCAGCATTGCCCCGGATGTCGTAGCTGATTGTGCCTGGTAACATATACTGTACATATATCTTGAAGATTGGACTTTAAAACACCTTTTGGAACATAGTGACAAATTAAGGCCCATAAAAAGACTGCCTGAGACTAAGACAGACATACTGTACAACTGGTAGCTACAGTATGGCTAAGGGCCTTGAGGATTGTGATGTATTGTGAGAGTGCAACCCAATCGGAGATCCTCCGCTGATATAAAAAGAGAGAACAAGAGGTTGTTTGATGAAAAATTTGCGGTTCAGTAAGAAATGGGATGAAGACATTGGAATAATGTATGAGCAATAAAAAGCAAATAGGGATAAAAGTGGCTCATCAAACCAAGGGTGTTTAACACAGGAGGAAGAACATGTGCAAATTCCCATGGGAAAAAATGGCACTGGCACTACCGTTTGAAAAATTGGGTCTGATTCTATTCAGTTCCCTCCCTCCGCGCATTTGCACAGGGAGCACATTTCTGTGCATGTGCATATGCTGGGTGCCATCCCGTTTGCACCCACCAGTGTGGGCGGGGGCGGCGGTAAGGGGATGTGGTCATGGGAATGCCCAGCGATTCATGGGTGTTTTGCGTGTACGTACCAAATTACGTCTGCGACCATCGAATGATTTGGTCCCCGCACCCAAGGCTGTGAAGCATCCAGTCGCAGCTTTGCAGGGAACTCGGCAAGAGGGGGGTGGGGCAGATGAACGAGCGGCAGGTGGCGTTAAAACTACACGCAGAGCTGCGAAATTTGCAGAGCTGCGTGTGGACCAGAATAAGGTGCATTATGCTTGCTCTTTAGTGCCATTGACTTTTTCAAGCATTTCTATAAAAATCTGTGGCATTAAATGATAGTGGTGCAATTCTCCCATGGCTCTTTGACCCTTGTACACCCTATACTGCACCTATTATCGATATGCCATCTGGATAAAATATTGATACTGAAACAGAGAGAATTTTAAATAGAATCCTTACTTAGATTTGAGGTTTAGGAATTTGGAGGAAGATGGTCTGACTGTAAAGCATGGAGTAAATGAATAAAAGGGGCCTGATTTAGATCGGAGCCTAAGTAAGCCGTAGTTACAGTAGAACATTGCCTGCATTTAACTACAAGCATACATTCCTCCATGGAGAGCAGAGCACATTTTTCATCCTGGTCCATCCATATCCAAATGCTTGGTTGTCAACATTATTATTAAGATGCTCTTTTACCAGTCCTATCTAAGGTGCAAGAGACCCATCTGGAAACAGGCATTTGTATGCTTATGCAGGGATGGACTGGGAGTCCAAAACAGCCATGACTTTCTAGTCCACGTGTGAACAACAAGGGGGTGTGGTCATATCTCACAGAGGCGTGCCACATGTCAAGGGGGCTTATCCTCACTGCCCGGCACACAAAAAGACATGTGCTAGCCAAACTGGTCCATCAGGCCTTTCCACCTTCTTCAATGCCAGATGGCCAGTTCGGCCTTGTTTTTATGCACATCATAGCATAACCCGTAATTTTGTGACCACATTGAATTCTGTGAATGAGCAGTGCTACATGTGAACAGCCCATCACAGTATATCTCCTACACTCCCCTTCAGCCATAAATTAAGATGTTTCTTATTTATATGTGGCTCAGCATGCTCAGATCTGGGGTATTCCTATTGCAAAAACAAACACAATATGCTGTACAAATGGAGTTAAACGTAACTAAAATGATTCATTAGTCCCGCTGCTGTTGTAGACATATGAATGTTGAAGGAAATGCTCTCAGTGTGGCATAAAGGACAACAAAAGGGGGGACATGATAGAAACTTTCAAATATATGAAGGGTTTTAACAATGTACAGGTGGGAGACATTCTTCACAGGAAGAGGAGCAACAGAACACGAGGACATGCACTGAAACTAGAGGGAGGAAGATTCAGGGGAAATGTGAGGAAGAATTTTTTCCCAGAAAGAGTAGTAGATAAGTGGAATAGCCTCCCATCAGAGGTGGTAGACGCAAATACAGTAGTACAATTTAAACATGCTTGGGATAAGCATATTGATATCCTTACAAAAAAATAAGGATCAAATATGGTTTGAGGTAACATGTTTAAAAAAAGGGGCAGACTAGATGGGCCAAGTGGTTCTTATCTGCCGTCAAATTCTATGTTTCTATGTTTCTAACAAGTGGACCTTGGTCTTTTCAAGCTACAGTAATGGAAAAGAGAAGTAGGAGTTGGATGAGTCATTCAGTTAAATACTCCAAAAACTGTGACCGATCAGAAGCCGAAGCTTGTTATAAAGAGTTCCAAGCAGTGGCTACTTATAAGAGGCTTTGGTGCTTAATGCCAGTGTGCAAAGGCTCAAGACGCAACCGCTTGATGAGATCAAGGACGAGAAGAGCACAAAGGATGAGATAGTGCTAACAGATGAAGGCTAAATCCAGAAGCTCAATCAGAATTGTGCACAAATTGTAGAACATCTGCTTTTTAAAGTTTTAGAGAAGGTCAACCAGGCTATAAAAGCTGAGCTAGCCAATGAGGTACAGGATATTTGGATCTCGGGAGAATAGAAAAAATATATTTTTAAAAGACTGGGCGGCCACTGATTGGCTGAGCTCTCAGCCAATCAGCGGCCACTCAGTCTCTTGAGTAGGATTTTCTATTCTCCCGCCCGCCACTACCTCGGACCCTGCTCTCTGGTCCCCACCTATTGCTACCCCGGATCCTACTCTCCTGCCGCTACTCCGCCTGCAGCTCCTCCGGACCCTGCTCTCCATTCCCCGCCAGCCGTACCGGGGCCCCGCTACCCCGGACCTCGCTCCCTGCCGCACTGACGGCTGCACATAAGATTTATCTTATGTGCAGACCGTCCAACCTCCAGATCTGAACTGATGCGCATGGATCAGATTGGATTTATACACTACATAATTGGGCCAGATTTCACCCAATTCTGGAGGATTGGGCTGAGAAATCGGGTGAAATTGAGCCCAAATTGCGTATTGTATGGGGCCTTTAAACACTCTTCTTTTCTTAATTGATTAAACTGTCCCCTACAGCATGTTTTAGCAGCAAGTATGTTGCCTTGCACCATGAAAGTGACATTATTGAGCCTACCAGCAATTTATCATCTCTGTGTGGATCT
Organism: Crinia signifera; assembly: GCF_055691185.1. Lineage (NCBI taxonomy): Eukaryota > Metazoa > Chordata > Amphibia > Anura > Myobatrachidae > Crinia > Crinia signifera. Next base: position 370,697,821 of record NC_139218.1, read on the forward strand.
AGATTAGTCTACCTTCCCAAGAGTCAGGAGGCAATCCCAATATTTTAGGAAAATCCAGGATTTTATAGTACATTAAGCAAAAATGTTCTATTTAATTCTTTGATTTTTCAATGGAAAATGTTTTTACTTTTTTTTTTTTTCGCTTTAATTTTTACAATTTTTACAAGCGATCATCTTGACACAAAATCTAGAGGAACATTTACTAAAGCTTCTAGAAATTAAAAGAGGTGATGTTGTAGATTGCAACCAATGAGATTCTGTCTATAATTTCTCTAGTACAGCCTAAATAATGATAGACAGAATCTGATTGGTTTCTGTGGACAACATCACCTCTTGTTAAAGTATAGTTTTTAAGATCTACTGTCAACATTACACTTGTTTGCTTGTTACATGATCTTTAAAATAAGGTGCGGTGGATATGCTGGAATGGGGTACCGGTTGCATTACCAATGGAATAGTGGAAAGTAAATGATAAACCATGTTCACATATAAACACAAAAAGAAGTCAGGGACATCAGGGAAGGTGGAATACTATAACAACACATCTTATATTGTTATACTATTCCACCCACCTTAATAGAGAGTGCTTAGGTGTCGCCACGCCATATCCTTTGGAATCCAAATTTCCTCCAACTTTCATTGTGTCACACGGTTTTCTCTGCTCAATGTACTCATTCATCGTGGACTCTAGAAGGAAGGCGAATTTCCCCTTAGATTTCCGGACCCGGGCCACTCCTTCTGCTGTCGTCTTGGTGAATACCGAAGGCTCAGCAGATTTCATGTACGTCCACATCTTTTCATAAACTGCTATTTTTGATCTCTGTCAAAGGGAATGTACGATGTTTATTTTATATATATATTTTTTAATAAAAGAAAAAATAATATTAATGAAAACTATTTAAGCATAAAAAAAGTTTTAGTCAAATTCAAAAACAAAATAATGTATATAAAACAAATATCAATGACAATCAATCATTTTATACTAAGGCCCAATTTGTGCCAAAAAGCCTTTTCGGTCCTGTAAAACTTGGCCATGCCAAGCGTCTACCCCCCCCCCCCCCCGCTTGAATTATGGATATTATTTGCATGCCACTAAATGTGCCCATACACATGGCAGTCTGATGGCCCGATCCAACGATAGGCGGGCATCGATGATTAGTGGTCTGTTGGGGGATCATTGAAATTATACATGTTAAAATGTCTGATTCCCCATTCTCAAATCGTATATGGGGATCAGGATTTTAAAACATGTTTAAAATTCACAATTTCCTGACATGTTTCTATCAGGGGCACATCAAGAAAGGAGGAGGCCAGTGTGCATTCTCTGCCTGGGCTCCCTCCTCTGTAGCCAGCAGACCAATAGACTCTAAGCAATAAGGTCATCAGGCCCTCACCATTTTTCCAGTGATTCCAGGCTACATCATTATGTCACATTTCTGTCCCTGATGCATCCATATGCCAGTACACAGTATGTATACTGTATATACACTGTGGCAAGGACAGCATACCTCCACATGAGGTGACATTGGAAGATCCAGTCCAGGATTTAGAGCAGTAGCAGCAGGGCTAGTGAGATTCAGTCCAGGTTTTCCAATGGTGTATTGTGAATCCCTATCTGCTACTTAACAACAGCTGTTACTTCCTATTATATGTTTGTCCAGAGTAGAGGGTCATTGCTCCCAATGCCTAAAAGTGGCTGGGTGATAGGCCGGGAATGTGGGGATTACATTAGCTGTTACCTTGAATGCTCTCTACCTGCTCCAAGAACCAGACTCTATTTCTATCCGGTCTATGTGATTCCCTGTCACAATATAAATATATATACAGTACATCAGCATGGCTTGCAGTGTGCATACTGAAGCATGACATGTGTGGCCAATTTATGTATGTAGAGGTATACTGTGTTATTGCTTACATCAATAACAATAACATAGTATAAAACAAAATCTTTACATTTTTATATTAAAGTCATTTTTTTCTACTAGATATATATTGCTGAATCTGGGACAGAATCTCATTAACAGACAGAAGATTCCAAGCGTGTGACTCATGCATAACAATTCTGTCAATGCCAGCTACTATTATCCTGGATCCGTACTATTATTTCCTTGTCATTGTTCTTAGCTTCTCTCAGATCCCCAAAGGAATGAAGAGTAATGATCTACACACACAGACACCCTTTACCTCATATGCCCAGATCAATAAGTTTGATGCAAATGACAAACGTGATACATGTTAGCCCAAGGCAAAGTAAACTAAAGCACTTTCATGAATTTGTTAAATATAAGGATACCAAAACATGACTGCTAGACGGGCAGGTTCTCTGTTCCGTCACCAGTGGCTGCTGCTACTGTGTCCTCATTAAGCAGAAGCCACTATAATTCACAAAACAGAGGGACAGCTCTCCTGCATTTCTCCTGTGCCGAAGTTGTATTCTATCACATCTTCAATGCAGCAATAGAAAATAATTGTGCACTTAGACTAACAGTCGGTAAGACCCATATTGCTGGTAACCAACACTGCTCACAGTTATTTTTTTTAACCAGCAATAGCCATGCAGGTTTGGCAAATGGGTGCCGGAGGACTTACCGACAGTCGGGATTCCGACAGTCATTACCCTCAAGTCGGAATCACGAATGCTAAAAGCCCGACACATGGGCAGCGGGTATTCTTCCTCGTGGGGGTCTACAACCCCCATAGAGGGAGAATAAAATAGGTGGTGAGCGCAGCGAGCCACTGTGCCCACAGCGTGGCAGACGCAGCGAGCCCGCAAGGGGCTTCGTGGCACTCCCCCGGCTGTCTGAGTCTGAGGAATCGGGATTCCGACAACGGGCTAATGGCTGTCAGAATCCCGAATGGCTGGGTGTTGTACCACACCCCTGGCAAGTTTAAACCATGATTTACTTGTGTTTTAGGGGCAACGACTGAAACCAGTTTATAAAATGAGGTCATGTTGCCCCTGTTTTGGGATGCACTTAGCATCTAGGCCAGTCGTAGGCAACCTGTGGCTCTCCAGCTGTTGTGAAACTACAAGTCCAAGCATGCCGTGTACAGTCATTCCCTAATAGCAAAACCGTGGAAAAGCATGCTGGGGCATGTAGTTTTACAACAGCTGAAGAGCCACATGGTGCCTACGCCTAATCCAGGCTGTCAGGATGCTGTCAAAATACAGCCAAAGCACCTGTGCCGGAATGCCAACTTTGAGGAATATGTTGATGCCGGTATCTTAATTAAATGTATGCATGATGAGTTTACATTAGGCACAAGGGGAGAATTAAGGGTAAGCTGTGCGGGGAGGGGGGATTAGGTTGGATGGAGGGAAGACAAGGTTTAGACATGTAGAAGGGGTGATAGGTTTAGGCTACTGGGCAAGGCGGCTAAGTATAGGCAGAAGGGAGAAAGGATTATGGTTAGATGCTAGAAGGTAGGGTTATAGTTAGGTGGTGAGATGTTTTGGTTAGGCAGCAGGGAGGGAGTTAGGGTTGGAGGGGTCAGTTGGAAGGTAAGTATATTTATTGGTCCCTGTTGGGATTCCCTCTATTCTGATTGACGGCATCCCATCTACCAGTCTTTCATAGTATTCCCCGTAACTCTGTCCAACATGCTTTTGCAGGAACATCTAACATATATTTAATATTTATAAGACAGAGTTTTCATATTGAGCACATTTTAATCATTTATTTTTTAATGTGGTGTAACAGAGGAGGATGCTATTTATTTGATATAGATAAAACAAACTATGCACATGCCTATCTATGAATGCCCTGCAAAACGTGACCATTTGTCCAATACATTAGCTACAGTACACCTGAAACAACTCCAATAAGACTCAACGTCTCCATTTAACTTTTTAGCCTATTCCTCTGTTACCTCCCATTTATCCTCCAGGAATGCTCCCAACGGTTCTGCTAGCATGCATCAAAATCAGTACAACTCCACTGCATCTGAAACCATTGCTGGTCCTAGTCAGAATTCATCCCAATGATGATATGATTGTACTGATTTTTTGGGGATGGGGAATCCAGTGCATTTATTCACCCGCTTGATATAACATAACTAGATATATCTTAGTGAATTTAGGGTGTGTATGATCATTGTTAAGTTTCCTGGACAACTCCAACAGAGTTGTCTGTGGAAACGATGTTACCACCTTGACCAAACTGCTGTGCAAGCCATGGAAAAGCACAGCGTTCTGCTACATACATCCCAAACTTAACAAAACTTGTACAGAAATTTTACCATGACCTTTTTGGTAATGGTAATGACCTGATACAGTATAAATATAAACTATAAAGCAACATAACATTAACAACATATCATATTGTCCTTTGAGCATCAACTTACTTTGAAGAACTCTTTTGTTGAACCTGCATCGAGTGTTCCATAGGCAATCTCTGTTTGTTTGGCAAGGTCCTCTGCACTTTCTATTGGTGATACCATTCTCTCGACGGTTAAAAAAGCAGCCAAGTTAGCCGTGTAAGATGATATAATAATGAGAGTAAAGAACCACCACACACCTCCAACGATGCGACCTGAGAGAGATCTAAACATGAATGGGTCAATACAAAATTTCAGCTTCCATGTTTTTTTTGTAGTTAGGTTCTCTACAGTTACATTTCTTGTTATAACGGCAACAAAATAGACATGCACTGCCTGCCATCACTGCCTACCATTCCCCATTCCTATGGTTAGGCATCATATTAGATATTTATCCTTGGAATTATTTAAACTTTTAAAATATCTCTTATCTGATTTTGATGAATCCACTGACCAATCTTTCTTGTTGAATGTTTATATTCCCTTCAGTAGTCCCAATTTTTATGGGTTTTCTGGTGTGATCGGATGGCTATGCAGAGAAGCCTAATTTATTTAATTATTTGAATAATTGGTGGTAATTAAAACACAACCATTAATTGGTTAAAAGTTGATATTAAATGATAGTGATATATCGCTCAGATCACTTAGAAATGGGTCTTTAATTGCCCCATGTGTATGCCCCCTTCTAGTCATGTCATGGCATGGTCGAGTCAACAGTGCCAAGCATCTTTTTGTGTGACATTAAAAAGGCATCTTATTTGCAAAATGATGCACACAGGAAGGTTTTGCTGTTTAAATATGCAGCATGCCTATATTCTGTGCACCACTGTGGCTGTATCTGCGTACTAAACAATACACTACTGTGTGTTCTATTTCATACGCAGATACTGCTGTAGTCACACACAGAATATAGGCATGCAGAATATCAAATACTTACCTACCCTCCCGGAATGGCCGGGAGGGTCCCGAAAATTGGGTCTCCCTCCCAGTCCCCAGAAGAGTGGGCAAGCCTCCTGCATTTAGCAAATTGCATCATTTAGGCCCTTATTCTGATCTGTGCGGCCGGAGCCGCATACGTTGCTCCGGCCGCACAAACCAATCCCCGCCTACAAGACGGATCGCCACGGCCGTCCGTACGCGGACGGCTGGCGATCCGCATGAAAATGGTGGGGCGTACGCCTCCACCATGGTGGGAGCTGCCCCCTGCATTCGATGGTCGACGACCATCGAAGGCAGGGCCGCACGCTCCACCAGCTCACGCAAGCTTAGACCACACGGACAATCGTCCGTGTGAAAGCTTGTATGGGGGCGGAGAGCTGACATCCGGCGATGTCAGCTTTCCGCCCCCATCACTGGCGTCATAGCCTCATTACCATGCATACGCCCCGCGTTTGCATGGGAACGCCCATGAAACGCGGGGCGTATGCATAGGGAAATGAGGCTATTAAGCCCCTCACGCCCCTATACGCCCCCTTTGCGGCGTATAAAATTTTTGTGCGGCGATTTCGCCTGCACATGCGCAGAGTGACCTCTGCGCATGTGCAGAGTGAAAACATCGGCGGTACGGCCGCACGCGGGCCGTACCGCCGAGATCAGAATAAGGGCCTTAGTGCCACCCCCTTCCCGAAGCGCCGCACTTCAGGGCATTTACATGAATAGGGGTGGGGCTTAAAGATGGCAAGCTCCGTCCCCCAGAAAAGCTACAGAGAGTCTCCTCTCCCAAAGAGGAGACACTTAAGGTAGGCATGTATGGCATATCCTCTTAGTCAGCAAAAGCAGCTTGTGTGTCCTATTCACATACTGTAATAATATGTGTAAACTGTACTTTCAACAAAAAAAGATGCCTAACACAAAGGAAGAGACCTGTTAGCACACTCACACCAGGCATAGCTCTCTGCGATGCGTATTGCGACAGGATGTATGAGGACATATCTGTATGTTCCTTATACTTAGTCCCCTTGAAATAGCTTAACATTTTCACTAACAGCATTGCTGTTAGAGAATGCTAAAACTATGGCAAGGCATGCTGGGATGTGTAGTTTCACAACAGCTGGGGGGCCACAGTTTGGTCATGCCACAAGCTCCTCCCATTCCAAATTTGAAGATGCCAAAATTCTAAATCTTGAAACCCCACAGATGCCACAACATGATTCTACACTTATACACTAACATAGGAGTCTTACACTTACTCTAAATATTGCAGAGAGGACTAAGTGCTAGACTCCATGGCATAGGCACGCCCCTTTATGAGGTGGCCACACCCCCTGTCCTGATCAAAGTTCAAATGTTATGCTATAGGAAACATTCACGTAACACATATTCAACTTGCTTAAACTACTGTATACACAGTACTGCTGACAATAAATAATTTGGATATACCAACCTTGGGGATATATCACATCCTTGCTGCATAAAGGCTCCAAGGGAAAACCAGAGACTGTTAAAAATGCCAAATTCATTTGGAGGCTGGTCACTGGGTCCTTCCTTCCCATCTTCCGGTTCTTCCATATGCCACTCATAAGGACTAAATCGGCTGACGAGGAATAGGACTACACTGACCCCAATGTAAGCAAAAACTATACACATCCAGATTTCATAAGCCAAAGGGTCCAAAAATGAGAAGACTCCTGGTTTTGATTTTTGTGGCTTTTTAATCATAATGGAAATTCCTAAGCTCATGAAAGGCTTCGAGAAATCAATGACCTCTTCCCGCACCAAAGTGATAGTCAAGGGGGCTACTGCAATCTCTGCCTTCTGTAAGACAAAATGTGTAAGACAAGGCATCTTGTTATGCTCAATTCAAATGAAATCTTCATCTCAGAGTTATAATGATCTTTGATAAGACTGTTATATGATGACTGTGTGCACAGATAATATATATGATTGTTTGCGAAGACTATTTACTATATTAGAGGTTCTCAAACTCAGTCCTGAGGACCCCACACAGTTCAGGTTTTCCAGGTCACCCGGCAGGTGCACTGGTGCATTCATTATTCATTGACATATTTTAAAAGTTCCACAGGTGACACAATTCTTTCACTTTTGATTCTGTGAGGAGACCTGCAAAACATGCACTGTGTGCGGGTCCTGAGTACCGAGTTAGTGAACCTGTGTACTATATATTATGATTGTGCCTATCTATCTATCTATCTATCTATCTATCTATCTAAAATTGTTTGTGTAGTCTTTATATAATATAATGATTGTATAGTTCAGGGGTTCTCAATTACAATCTTCAAGTACCACTAACACGTTATGTTTTGTGGATGCCTTTAATGAAGCACAGGTTAGCAAATCTATATTGCTGGGTCAGTAATTATCCACATACAGAAATCTCTTAAACATGACCTGTTAGTTAAACATAAGGGCTGATGTTGAGAACCACTGGTGTAGACTATATACAATCTAATATCATTTGCATAGACTATACATATTATAATGATTGTGTTTGTGGTGTTTTAGTTATTTGTAAATGAGGATGTGGGCAGGAAGACATATTGGATGCTTGTAATTCATCCATCTGGAGTTTACCTATACATATAATGATTAACTTCAACTTTGTTGAAAGCAGTGGCATCACCAGGGGAGTGCAGGTCGGACCCAACCATCTCTCTTTGAAGGGGGGCACCACACTGCTGACTCCTGTTCAGTAACTGGGTGCTCTACTGTAGCAGCCTGATGCTATCCCTGTGTGGGAGCCAGCACTGTAGCCAATGCACTCTCAGGGGGCAGCCTGCATCTCCCGGACACACCCATTGATAAAAACAGGACTTTAGGCTGTGAGGACACTCCCCCCCAACCCATGACGCCATGTTTCCTTTGCCCAGCATGTGGATGCACTGGGCAAACTTGCCGCCCAGGGTGTCCAAACAGGTAGGGATGCCACTGGTTCAAAGTGTTCTGAAAGAGATCAAAATGATCTAGTCTAGTCCCAGTTGGAGCATACTCCAAATATAAAACGAACAAGCCATTTATTAAAGCAGTAGTCATTGTGAATGTGCAATTATTATTTTCTTTGCTTTAAATCAATAATTTATCAACAGATAAATTAAATTAGGGTACTTGTTTCCTAGCACGACGCCCGTCGGGTCCCATCGCATATCATAACTTAAGGTATGCGATGGGACTTGATCAGACCCGATTTTCGGCCTTTAAAGACGTTTCTGTACAATATTAAAATCTGTCACATCGCATGCCATTATAATGGCATGCGATGCAACGCGACCGACCCGATTTTTGCATTGGACGCAATGTTAAATGGTCCCTCAGACCCGATTTTACATTGGATCCAATGTTAAATGCCCCCCAGACCCGATTTTTAATTGTATACCCACCCTGATGGTTAATTTTAATGTCAAATGCCCCCCCATTGTTAACGCAACGCCACAATCAACGTCAACCCGAAGCGTGGTGAGCGCAGCGAGCCCGCGTGGGGCGGCGGTACGCGTCCTCCGACCTTTTCATACCCCCACTATCCAAGTCGGCGTGGAGTTGATTTTATATAGTGTGGCGAGCGCAGCGAGCCACTGAGCCCGAAGCGTGGTGAGCGCAGCGAGCCCCGCGAGGGGACGCGTAATACGTGTGAAGTAATGAGCTGCGCTCGCCACGCTTCGGGCTCGGTGGCTTGCTGCGCTCGCCACACTATATAAAATCAACTCCACGCCGACGTGGATAGTGGGGGTATGAAGAGGTCGGAGGACGCGTGCCGCCGCCCCTCGCGGGCTCGCTGCTCTCGCCACGCTTTGGGTTGGCGTTGATCGTGGTGTGGCGTTAACAATGGGGGGGGGGGGGCATTTGACATAGTAATTACCCATCAGGGTGGGTAAGCAATTAAAAATCGTGTCTGGGGGGGCCATTTAACATTGTAATCAGCCATCAGGGTGGCTGTACAATTAAAAATCGGGTCGAATTGGTCGCATAGCATCGCATGCGATTTGGTCGCATGCGATGCGACCGATTTTTCCGACCCGATGTCATACAATTGACATCGGTGCCGCCGTGCTAGGAAACAAGTACCTAAATTAGTACTACTGACCAACCTGTGCTCAAGCAGGGATATTTATATAGGGAGTTAACACACAAGCAACACCATTAGCTGCAATGTGACAGTTTTCAAGCATAACAAATTAATATACTGGAGGCAGAGCCGCCAACAGGGGGGTGCTGCGGGTACAGCTGTTCCGTCTCATTTTGCCAACTGCAAACCAACTCCCCCCCCCCCCCCCTACTGCCTCCACTGTGCTGCCTGCTTCTTCAATGCAGGACACTGGTGGCCAATTAAAATGCTGCTGCTGCACCGGCTTTTGAGCAAATCAGAACTTGTGTTCTGTTAGCCAATCAGAGCGGCTGCCGGTACACAACCTCTGATTGGCCTGTGCTTCAGGACCTGCAGCAGGAGTCGGACGGTAAGTGAAGGGAGGGGGGGGGGGGGGGGGGGGGCGGAAGAGGGCCTGGAGGGGCTCATACTGGAAATCAGTCCCGGGCCCCAAAATTCCTATTGGCAGCCCTGATTGAAGGGGTAATATAGTCTGCTGCTTACTGATTTCATGTGTCTGAGTCCTGATCATCAGCTGTAGAACCGATCCTACAGTAGGAAGTGATTCTACAGCCATCGGACAAGACTCGGACACACAATAACTCTCAATAACATATATTAACACTTCATTGGATTAAACTAGTAGCAACAGTAAAATTAAACAAGCCTCAAAACATATTGCAGTGTATATTATTATTATTATTATTATTTAGTATTGCTCTTACCCCATACACAAGCTCTCCCACCATTCCATTCCATATTTTTGTATCTGAATCCCTTGCTCCATATTTTCCATCAGGAACAATAGCAATTTTATACTTGATACCAATATGTTTTGCAATTTCTGAGGCCAGATCTACACAATATCCTTCAAACTTGTCATTTCCTTCAAAAAGCTCATGGTTTTTCTTGTACATTACATAAGGAGATTCCTATAATGAAAAGAGGAAGACTTAAGAGAGAAACATACGAAGGATGAGTTGAAGCGGAGGCACCTCCAGTTTGCATACAGATATACAAGATGTGTAGACAGTGAGCGTAGGTGACAATATCCTATGTATTTCTAAATATACCAAGTTATATTACATACAACTCTTAACTTGAATTTTTGACACTGGTTACATGTGTAAAGAGTATTTTTAATTTCAGCCAACTTAATCCATAGACCTCTTGGCCATATAACGAGTCTACAAGATGCTGGAGCACTCCTTGGTTGCTTACTATTTAAGATACAGCTAACAATAGGTAGATGTAACTAGTTACTGGACTGATAGGGAAGAAGTATGGACACGCTCCATAAATCCATAGTAAAAACAAGCATAGTAGGTATTCAACTCTTTGGGGGGTATTCAATGTTAATCGTGCTCCCGCAGCCATCTCCCAACGGGGGAGATGGCTGCGGGGCCCTATTCAATGCTGTCTTCCCCGACAGCATTGAACAGGGGTTCTCGGCAGAACGAGCCCGACATCACAAGCTGTCGGGCTCGTTCTGCCGAGAAAAGCCAGAAATAGGCGAGCTCCCGGCCAGAGCTGGTCTATTTCCGTCCTCAGCTCACGGCCACACCCCTTTCTCGCTGCTCATCGGCCGGGACATTGAATCCCGACCAAGTCGAGCAAAGCGAGAACGGGCACGGCTGACATTGAATACCCCCCTATTAGTGCCAACGTTGCTGTGGGAGATGTGCAAAATATCCGCTAAAAATGCCAGGGCCGTAGTGGAGGAACATGAATCCCTTTAGTTATTGCCAGCAAATGATCTGAAGTCAATTAATTAATTTTTCGTTAAATATTGCGTTGTGTCCCCCCCCCCCCATAAAAAAAAAACAGTCAATGTGAGCAAGGCTGGCATTTTAAGCTGATATTTTGCACATCTCTGACGGCAACGCTGCTATTCAAACGGTTAATACCACCTGATATTATGTTAATGATGTAGCTAGAGTTAGGTGAGGCTGGGATTAGGTTCTGCCTTAATGGCTACAATGGGTATCCCTATGACAAATAACAGTGTAACAACTGCTTGTTGGTGCCCGTAGCTGGAAAATACAGGAACATACAAAGTTTTATGGGGAATAAGAGTTACGGATTAAGTAAAGGGGCTAAAAGTAGAAATACCACTTAAAATGCAGAGCATTTCAACCAATGTAAATCTAAACAACATAAAACTTCTTTAACAAACACATAAATGTAATGATAACATCGTATACATTAAAAAGTAGTAACAAAAAAGGAACACCGTGTTTATGTTATAACAGTATCTTTATTGTACAACAACAAAATACACATACAGTACATTTTAACAAGAACTACAAAGAGTAAAAAAGATGGATATGAAACCAACAATTGCACATTTATCATAAAAAAAAACAAAGAAAAAAAAAACAGAAAGCGTATTACACATTACTTTTTATTTTTACTATTTTTTTTTTGTTTGTTTGTTTGCAGTGTCACAGTTATTACAGTTGGGAGACAAGCTAAAAAAAATGAGTGCAAGTAACCCATAGCAACCAAATAGATAATAGCTTTGATTGGTTTTCCTACACTAGACCATACTTGCCTATTTTCCTAGCATGTCCGGTAGAGTCCTGAGCTCTTCTAGACTAATGAATGAGTAATCCACCATTGCCGACTCCTTCCGTAATGAAGTAGGTGGGGGGCTGGGGTTGAAGACATGTATAATGTCAGCGCATCCGGTACACTTACCCCATATTGACAAACATGCACTAGTTGCTGTGGGTTACGGCACATCCTTCCTCTGTAGTCAATAATTAAAGGATGAAAGTGTGGCAGCTCATATTATATATTTAGATATTTTTTAATGGCAATATGTAATGTCAGTAAGGCCATTGCTCAGAACAACTGGCTCGACTGAAGCAGTTAGTATGTTGTATCCAGAAGAGATTATCTGAACAGTCCGGTCCTTACCTGGTACATGAGATTGAGAACTGGTTTTTCAGTGCTTGCACCTTGGGAGCTGGTGTCTGAGAGTTTAACCTTTCATGTACTAAGAAACCTTTGCCCGTAGAAGAGTTAAACTGTCAAATTAATTTTAAGCTAATGGTATTCATGATCATGCGGTAGACGTCATTCCATCTGAATAATAGTTTCCGAAACGTTTCATTGACAATTTAACTAAATTAAACTGAACTCATTTAATCAAGCGATGTAAATGGCTTGCTGTATATCAGCGTATCAATGGAACACAGGCATATAATTCAGTGCTACAGTTCCGGAGAAGTCAAATAATAATTCTATTAAATGAGTCAGGACTGGATCTATAGGACAACTGAATGAGAAAGTCACACCATTTCCACAGTGTGAATGCAATCTATAATCCCCCCCCCCCATATTGTACCAGGGCCTATAACATTACACCTACCACTGGCACAAGATCCTTTGATCCCAAGCATCCTGCTACATTCACTACTGTAGCTGCCTGGTCTGGATCAATAATATCATTTATAATACACTCATCTGATTTTTTTTTTTGTATTTTAAGACACTGAAAATAAATGTGTGACAACCACCACAGGGATGGACACATCCACATGAAAATAAAAAAATGTAACTACATTTTGAATTTTAGTAATGGTCTAAAAAATGCAACCTCTGCCACCAATACATCAATTCCCTAGCATGCCTCCTTGTTTTTAAAAGCATTTTCTCTACCTCTATGGAACCCTAATAAAATCAGACCTCTAATGCACACTGGAGTGTTCTGTCCTATCTTTATATATAATAAAGTTGTCAGTTTCTTTTGTCTGTTTGTCTGGTCTTTCCAGCATCACACAAAAACTACTAGATGTATTTGTATAGTCGCCGAAAAAGAAACCTGGGTATGTATTATCTAGATGTTACTTCTGGGAAATGAGAGTGAAACCAGGCGCCTGACACTTGGGGCCAAATGTATTAAGCATTAACCGCTTCAGTGGCAATCCTGAGAATTTTCCGGGCTGTGGCTTAGTGCCCAGTCTGGCAAGCCCGGAAAATTCTCGGGATTGCCACTGTTTACAGCTGGGCAGCGCTGCTGAGTTCAATCACTGAACTCAGGCAGCTTCAGCGCTGCCCGGCTCCCTCCCCTCTGTGGCGCCTCCTCCTCCCTCCTCCCCTCCGGGTTTTGTATTAAAGTCCCCGGTGCCGGCTTATGACAAGCCGGTTGCCGGGGACAGGGACGGGGTCCGGGCAGCTGCTGATTGACAGTGCAGTGGCGCTGCCCGGAACAGGTAGGCAGTTGTGTTTTTTTTTTAAGGGAGCGCTCCCCATAAAAAACTAGCACACTGGGAAGCGCTCCCAAAAAAACCCCCACCACTGAAGGGGTTAACTAGCAATAAATAGTGATAAATGACCAGCCAGTCAGCCCATAACAGCCATGTCTCAACATGACAGTTGTGGGCTGATTGGCTCATACTTTCTCTCTCTTTATCACACTCCACATTATCACTTTTTAAGGCTTAATACACTTGGCCCTGAGTGCTGTCTAGAAAGTTTTGATGAACTTTGGAGAAATTAGCGAAAGGGTTAGGTTTAAGCATGTAGTAGGGGGAGATAGAATTCCTTTATTCGTCTCACAATGGAGAAATTTGCAAAGGGTTAGGCTGTGGGAGAAAGGGTTAATGTTTAGGTGGCGAAGTACGTGGATTAGGGTTAGACACTAGCGGGAGGGAAAGGGTCAGGCTGTGGGGGTGTGGGGGGGGGGGGGGGGGCAGGGTTAGGCTGCTGGGGGGATAGGGTTAGGGTAATGGTGTGTACACACGGTGAGATTCCCTTGCTATTCGACTTAAGATGCGAGTGCTATGCAATCTTTGCAAACTCTGTACTATTTACATACAATTAATGCTATCAACATTAGATTTGCACTATATAGTCATTGCTGCCCTGTCTATCTGGGTTTCGATCTGTGCTGTCACGGGAGCACGATCGGGATCGCAAGGTAAAAACCTGTGTGATCTGCATTCAATCGGCATGCGATTTTGACTATTTAGTCAAAATTATATGTCAAATCTCACCATGTGTACATAGCATTAGGCTAGGGAGGGTTAGTTGGAGAGGGTTAGATCCCTTAAAGAGCCACTGGATGTCCCCCTGATATTAAATAGGTGTACAGACATAGCGTGCTGTCCAGTAATATGATTAGGACAGACCACCACCCACCCACAGCACTTTAGCTGCTACAGAACATTGCTTGCCGTAGTTCTTGTATATGCAGCAGATGTGTGAGAATTGGGTGACTTTCCTCTTACTAGTACGGGAACACATCTTATACCCTGGAGTAGACATTACTTGTGGGTAACGTTACAGCTTTTGTAAAACATGCAAGCAGAGGCAGCCTGGTATCCGGGAGAATCGGTTCTGAGTTAGATAGTAATACTTGCTCACAGGACTGGGTGATACTCAGAACATCCCAATGTGGATTCTTGTATTAAATTATTCATCTATACATGCCCTTTAAAATATTGCTTGCGAGAAGAAAGCCTGGAACTGCAGAGATGGGCAGCTAGTTATTAACAGATACTGCAGATCTCAGTCTGAGCCTAAACTAGATCTATTTACACCAGAGGCTGAGAGGGAGGTATAATCGCTGATTGCAAATGCACTTTAAAAAACTAGTGCATGATGTATTTTTGTCTATTGACTTATTGCATGTCAACCTTTTCCCGTTGACCTCAGTGGCGTAACTAGGAAATTTGCACCGCCCCCCCCACCCACAGATTTCAGCAGCACCGTGCCATCCCCCCCAGCCCAAGTAAAGGTAACCCCCCCCCTTACCCCTCTGCATGCCGCTTGCTGCCACCGCATTCTTGGCAGGGACCCGCAGATCTGGTCTACACCGTGGTTCGGCGCTCCTCGAACACCTCCTAATGAAAAATGACCCTCACAAAATGGCTGCCCCTAATAGCAGACTGTTTTTAAGGACGCTAGAAGAGGCACAGTCGTCAAAGTGTTCGCACTGGGGGTGGGGGTGTGGGTGGTGGTGGGGTGAAGTAGGCAGGGGACTGTCGCATGGGGACACTCAGCGTTTCCTGAGCGTGCCCACAAAAACTGTGGGTGCGACCAGGAAAATGCTGGGCATCCCCATGTGAACGCAGGCGTTCCCGGGTCGGGCGCCGCAAATATAGGTCAGTCAAGACTGACTTATATTTGAGAACAGGGGAAAAATCATTTGATGGTCAGCGGTGAGTGAATGATCTTGTCCCCGTACACGATCCTGCGAAGGTATGTTTATTCTAAACGTTGGTGGGGATGTAAGCTCATGAGCAAGCTATTGTATCGCCGTCAGTTTTTTTTTCCATTTATATCCATATGACCAGTTCTATCATTAATATTGATATTGGGTTTCTCATACTGTAAATGATGCAAAGATGAGTGAGGCAGCGCCATCTGTAGGTGATCATGTGAAGTTCCTTACAATATGGCACATTGGCTTCATGTGTTGGATCGGCCAGTTCCCGGCTCTGTCTCTATAATACGAACATCTGGTATAAACCGATGGACGCTTCCCAAAGTGCCATAGAAAATGCAGATAGCAAAGGCAGATACAGAGACACAACGCAGGCATGAACTTTCTGCATGACTTAGATCCTTAGGTTTGCTATGTAGGAGGAATACAGAGCGTGAAAGGCACATTCGTGTCTGTATTACTGGAATGGCAATATAGGGAATTAAATTAGCAGGCATGAAGGGCTTAGCATTCACTCCTATTTAACCTGTTCAGCTGAGAATACAGATGAGAAATAGTGAACTCGGCTCTGTGTATCTCCAAGGCAACACAGAATTCATTCCTTCTCCTTGCCATTGACTCCCGATAGCCTATACATGCTGGGTATGTCAGGGGATGGAGAGAGAGAGAGGGGGAGAGAGAGAGAGAGAGAGAGAGGGGGAGAGAGAGAGAGAGAGACAGGGAGAAGATGCTTTATACTTATTCCTAATATACCTATATTATACACATTCGCAATACATATTTACTCCAAACATCTATATACCCTCAAAATGCGAGGAAAAAAACAAAATATATCTACCTTTCTTTCTCTCTCTCTCTCTCTCTCTCTCTCTCTCTCTCTCTCTCTCTCTATATATATATATATTTATACACACACATTTACAGTACATACAGATGGAGCCGAGGTCATCTTTCTGGCTCCCGGCTTGACGCACCACGAATGAGATGCTCGCGCATCCTGTCCCGGAGGTAGGCGCCGGCACAGGTCATCTTGGCGCACCGGTAATAACAATGTCCACGGCTCCATCTGTATATGTGGCTCCATTTCTTTAGTGGAAGTGGTAATTGGAAATCCTTTCAAAATCAGATGGTTGCTACTTTCTCAGATACGCTGTTTATATATTTTGGGTACACTTATACTATCCCATAGCACATATTTTCTTATTGGATTGTAGTATAGTGTTTTTTTTTTAAGGATTTAATAAAGTAATTACTGGTACAGTGGTCCCGGGTTGGGTAGGACATTTCCAGCAGTCAGGATCCAGAGAGTCAGAAGACTGACACATACAAGTAAATATTTTCTACCTATCCACCCCTCCTGTATCCTAACCCTAACCTCTCCCACCCACAAACTAACCCTATCCCTCCCCCAAACTAACTCTAACCTGCCCTTCCTACAAACTAACGTTAACCTCCTCCTCCCACACACTAACCCTAACCTCTCCATTCCACAAACTAACCTTAACCCTCCCCCTCTTACGGACCCTAGCCTCCCCCTACTACAAACTAACCCTAACCTGCCCTAACCCACAAAGTTACTGTTACCTGCCAATTAATACTGTAGCTCAATGAAGGAGGCAGGCAGTCCTTGGAAGGGCTGGACCAACGGTAGTGAATAATGAGCGGATATTGTGGAATAATTAGGGGTAGTATTATGTTGTGGGGCATAATATGGTGACAGGAGCATAGTCTAACTGCAGGAGTATAATATGGTGTAAGGGCATTACTGTGGGAGCATAATATGTTGTAAGGGGCTATACTGTGTGGGGCATAATATTATGTATGGGGCATTATAATGTGGGGCATAATGTGGTGCAAGGGGCACTATTGTATTTGGATAAGGTTGTCACTGCAGTGAGCCCCCTCCCCCTTTTTGGGTGTGTGTGCAAATTTAACATTTCTAAAATGTGGGGGTCTGTCATTTTGATTTACAGATTTCCCCAACTGCTATTGCCTAATTTTTAATTGTTATAACTTTTTGCAAAAACATAAAAAAAGAGGAAAAAAAAAACACTCAATCATTTCTGAACTTAATAAAGAGGCAACCAATCACAATCTACTTCTTATTTAATTAGCTTCTAGAAGATAATAGATAGCATTTGATTGGTTATCCATAGCTACATCCCATTTGAAATATGTAGAACTCTTAGTAAATTTCCCCCTAAGCATCTGAAGATATGTCCAGGAAGCTACTGTTAATCTTGTTTTCATTTCTAACCTTTTGTCAGAAAAAAAGAGAAATAAGATTTGTGGACATTTCGATGACAGATCTAGAACCAAAATGCTGAAAAGGCTACTACATGGATTGGAAAATGTCTGTGTTACTCTACCCTAAATTAATTTTTTTTTTAAATTTGTTGTAAATTCTGGGCAGCCCTGTGCCCATTTCTATAATTGTGAAATCAGTAATCTAACATTTTGAATAATACATTCATGATACAGACAAACGTTACAGAGTCAAATTTGTCCCCGATGTTGAGGGTTTGCACATGTACAAATCCCGGTATCCGTTTGCTCCAGGAGGGGTAGGAAGGGGGCAAGAAGCAGGAGCACACCCAGCGTTTTATGGGTGTTCCCATGAAAACTCTGAGCGTACTCCTGCAGATGCAGGTGTGGCGATGCCCTAAATTCGGAAGACAGCGGGCGCTAGAAAAGTCAGTCCGGTCCAGGCCGGAGAAATCATTGGCTCACCATCGAATTATTTATCTTCCGTTCGGCCGCATGCGAGGGGGATGTGTAAACATACACATCCTCTCGTATGTTAGAGAGGGGATAAGAAAGAGGTAAGATACAGGAGCTATAGTACAAGAGGAAGTTATATGCGGTAATACAAGGATTGATCAGGTTTAGAGGATATGTGTCAGAGGGCTCAATTTAAGGGGGAGGACCATATATATGACTACTCTAATGTATAATGAAGGTAAAAACACATGTATAAGCATTAGCAATAAACAGCTAGAGGTACTAAATGTGGGCGGAACAAGTAGTTATTACTCCAGAACCCTGTAGACGACATATTCATTCAGTTAATCAGAAGGGGCAGAGTGGTGCCGTCTATGTATAGGCAGAACTACCATTGGTGCAAAAGGAGCATTACACCGGGACCCCTGAAAACTAATGGGCCCACTGCCACTGCTGTCTGGCATATGGTAAACTTGTGTTGGAGTGGAGGAGAGGGGCACATATTATATTTTTGCACCTGGGCCAACCACTCACAGGTTCCACCACTGCGTCCAGATTTGGCCCTGTGAGCTGCTGGTCATGCCCCCAGCCCCCTCTTACTCTGGGAATAGACACTGTGCGCATTCGCACAGCATCTGTTCCCCGCTGAACTGCTCAGGAGAGCAGGCCAGGCAAGGGGGACTCCCACTGCCAGCGCTGGGCGGGACGAAGGGCAGTCCCGTGAAAATCGCGACAGTTGGGAGGTATGCTCAAAGCCCTGTAGATTACCGTTGCCCATGTCATCCTCTCCATATAAAATAAACCTATGTTAACACTACATAAATGATTAAATCCCAAGACTGTGGGTGCGAAGACAATAAAAAGCTATTAGGAAATATAAAATTTAGGATTGGGTCACTTCAGTTCCCTTTGATTGACAAATCCCAGCTATGACACGACCAATTACAGGGAAAACTTTTCTGCCAAGTAAATGTGTTTAATGGCAGAACAGTTTATTTCGAGACACTCCTCAGAAAGATTCATTCACCTTTTGTGACCTTTAGATATTTTTCCATTTTCACTGCTGGACCCCCACCTAGCCGCGTTAGATCCTAGATGCAGTTCCCAAGCAGAGAGTATAGAAAGGTTAGCTGACTGCAGATCGTTTTCATCTTACACTGACACTCCGCGTGCCATCAGCTACGGGTGGCCCACGCGACTGAGTTCATGGGGATCTGAATCCCCAGAACAGAGGATAGATAATGCAGCTGCTGTGCCTAGCCATATGAATATTTAATGTTCAGCAATCTGAGTCTATTTATTGACATGGCTTTGCGGAGCACCTAAATGCATACCGAACACAGTTTCCATAGGAAATGTAGTTTATACCAGTTCTCAATAATCTAATAACTGCATTCAGCTGCACTTGAAATATGCTAAGGTTACAATTAAGGCACGCAGCATGGTGAAAAAGCCTTTGCCAACATGATAATTGTCCAATTATTTCTCAGTGTAGCACAAATCAAAGTATTAGGCACATAGATAATTACATTTTTGGGCATTTAAGCCACACAAGTAACAAATGGACTAATCCACCCAAATCCCCTATAGAACTCTCCCTTTGCAACATTCCATCTGGCAGGTTCGGTGTGAGGCTTCCCTAGGCAAAACTTCAACCATACTGCCACCAATACCCACTTTCCAAACTTGCCCAACACTCCGGAATGGAAGGGAGGCTTCCAAAAACCAGGGGGTCCTCCAAGCTCCCCAGGAAGGCGGGCAAGTCCAGTGCTTTATACAAATGGGTAGAAGCAAAGCAAAATCAGGTGCCGAAAAGCAGCGAATGATCTATCTCAGTGGTTCCCAAACTGTGCGCCTAGGCTCCCTGGGGTGCCTCGGAGCACTTGCAGGGGTGTCTCAGGTTGGTGGTCCAGATCCAATTCAAATTATTTATGGCCAATGAAACAGGCAAAATCAGTGCTTGGGGCTTCCAATTATAAAATATGTGGGGAAACAGAAGGGGATCGTGTTCCTCTGATCTATCTAATCACTTTTATGGTTTCCCCTAACTTTATAGACAGAATGCAAATAAAACAGAGAATAATGATCAGACAGTAGATAGCTCTATAGTGTTACTTCCCTGGAGATAGAAATGCACACTGGGTTGCAGACTAATCCTCTTGATAATATTCCAAGATGGCAAACATGTAAAACAATGATAATACAAACAAAAAAAACCCCAATGTGTAGTAAATTCTACAACAAGATACTGTAGTATTAAAAGTTCCCAAGTGGTCTCTTTGTAGGAGGAAAGGAATCAGGTGTTGATTGAAAGACCTTCACCACTAGGGGTCAGTTGTTAAATAATGGGATCACATACAGATGTAGCTTTCTCACAGAAATTAAAGTGATCTCGCGTACCCAAACTCACAATTAATTATGTGTAAGTAATCGCATCAAGGTTTCTTTACAATGATGTTAATGATGCATACCCGCACTCACAAGAAAATATATGGGAATGCACACATAAGGGTTTCTTTATCTTCCACCACTTATATAGAAAATACATTTACTTCAATAGATGGTGGGCGTACCACTACTATCGGTCAACACAGTTGGCAAAAACACATTATGGCATCTTTTCCTCCAGAATTGGATAACTTCACAATTTCATAGTAAAAATAAAGTTTTTAATCCAATCAGGAAACATATACAAATGGGTACACATTGTGTCCAATGAAATAACAATAATAAAATCACAATAAAATATTAAAAATGGATGTAGCATAAATATGGCCAGAACTGGATAGAAAAAATAACGGGAAAAAACCTGATGAAGAAGGTCCGGAACTAATTATTTCATGTTTGCCATCTTGGAATATTATCAAAAGGATCCAAAGCAAGTCCCTTTCCCTGGAGGCCTCCCTTTGCGACCCATAACAGAATACTAGGAGGAGGGAGCAGCAAAGTAGGGAAGTATGCCTCAAGGGAAAGTATGGAGGTGAGGTCTTAGAGGTTCCACAGCAGCCACCTGCATCAAGTACAACAAGGATCATCATAGACATCCTTGATTTTTTGATAGGCAGACATGGTGACGCCCTACAGATCCCGGGGCCCTAGGCAGCTGCCTAATGGTAGAACCGTCCCTGCCACCTGGGAATAAGAAACATGAAAAAAAGGAGGTTGGCCATGGTCAGACTGGCCCACTGGCATACAAGGGAAATCCTGCGAGCCACACCCACTCCTCATTCCTACTGAATCATTGTTACTCTATGAGAGAGAGTCAGTTAGAGGAGGAACATAGATGAAATTAGGTGCTTGGTTTGCTTCTATAGAAACTACTGTACACCAATAATCACTCTCCTGCCAATCAAAATTAGTGGTTGGTTCAGCAGATTTCATGCTTTCTTGTTCGAAAACAACATTTACAATATAAAATAGCAAATTGAGTTCTTATTGAGTTTTTGACACTGGCTGATGTGTATGGAAGATTTAGTGCTATAGTATTATACATTGTGCCTTCCCCGGACTACATTGTGTATTCCCCCCCTTCCTACTAGATTGTAAGCTCCTCCGAGTAGGGCCCTCTTCCCTCCTGTTGTCAAAGCCCACTTCTCTTCACATGTCACTCACAGCTCTCCTATACTCCAACACTCAGTGACCATCTTTGTCCGCATACTCATCTCCATCATTGGCCTAAAGCCTCTAGTTGTATGTTGATTGAGTCCTCAATACTTACATTTAAGCTGTAATGTGTATTGAACTGTGGCGCTCTTTATTTGTACTGTATTTTTGTTATTTATTCAATGTTATGCCAAGCTTTGTCTCCCTGTAATGTTCCTTTATACTGCGCTGCGAAACACTTGTGGCGCCTTATAAATAAAATAATAATAATAATAATATTCCAGTCCAGCGGCCATTTAAAGGGGCAATCATTTACAAGGCATGGTTTTGCAGGCGGCACTAAGATACGTACGCATGCGCGGTCATTTAATGCGAATTGGCTGATCAGCGATCAACTTTGAATCAGGCCCCACATCCTGTCCTTAGTTTGGGTAATATGAAGGGAATAACCTTTCCCCCACCAAAGGAGCTTTTATTTACAGGAGTGCTAAGTAGCTGCTAATGTTTAGGGGGTCAGAAAGTGCTTTTAAATGAGCACATTTACCTGCAACATGTCATAAAAATAATCAAACACACAAAATTGACATGTATTTAAATATGCATTTTAACGGCATTTTGATGACTAATGGGCTTGTTTAATCAGGTGCGACTTGTCACAAATCACTGATGCAACGTGGCTTTTGACAAATTGCAGCTTTTTAATCGTGTTTCGCATGTTACTGAAAATGTGCTATTTTGACCAACTACAGCTCATTAAATAAACTCAGAATAATGAACAGTATTTTAGTAGCATCAAAAAAGAGAATCACTTAGGCCAGGATGTATGATCATTATGAAATTGCTTCGCAACTGTATTGCAATGACACTAATCGCATATGTATTAACAAATGCGGTTAGTAGGGCAAAGGGCAACTCTTGCAAAAAGAGCTGCCCTTTGTGAAGTAGCCGGCGTTGGCTGAGAGAGTCCCTGTGGGTCTCTCTTACCTCCTGCTCCCGGAAGCCTCCTGCTGCAGATGGATGCGGGGACTTCGGGCTCCCTCTTCTCTTCCCTGCAGCCGGAAGAAGAGGAAGTTGGGGTTGTTAGGGAGGAGGTCACATGGTATGGGCGGCACACCAGGATGCTGGCAAAAGGGGGGCTGGTGCAGGACTGGGGGGGGGGGTACAGGGGGGGGAGCACAATGAGACGCGAAAAGAACCCTTAGGCTTCCTTAGGGTAACACCAGAAAAATCTGCCATTACCCTCCCTGGAGAAAACTTTGATATATTGGAAAATACGTCAAAACCCCTTGTAAAAGGAATTTTACTGCATTTTTCGTTTGATACAGCCGCAGTTAGTGACGCAGGTGGTGGAAGGAAAATCCTAGGCTGGACTTTCGAGCGATAATTGTCACATATCAAGCCACACCCACAAATGTAGACACAAAGGGTTTATTTACTAAGATGGGAGTTCTATTGAAGATTTTTCTATAGGCAACCAATCAGATTGTATCTATTATCTTGTAGAAGGTGCATAATAAAAAAAAAAATAGATCTGATTGGTTAACCATAGCAACATCCCATCTTCGATAGGACTCCCATCTTAGTAAATAAACCCCAGAGGGCCTGATTCTGAGATGAATGCAATTCATAGGCCATGGTGATGTTCAAGTAGTTGGAAGACTATGATATTGCAGCGGCGCAAAAAAAAATGCTGACAACCCCAATAACGCATGCGTTACCCCGAGCGCATGCACAAAACTGCTATTGCAATGAATCAGACTGGCAGATAGGCAAAGTGATGCGTGTTTCTGGGCTGTGCCTGGGACGTCAAGTGAACGAGAATGCAAATGGTGGATATCCCAAAAGAAGAATGTATCCGTACATGTGTGTGGAGCAGATGGTGGGCGAGCACTTCCCATTTACATTTTTGTGATTTTGAAAACGACCTTAACTGCCTTCTATTTATTCACTACTGAAATGCCTTAAAGTAACAAGTCCCTAGCATCCCACTTTCTCCAGTACAGCCCCGATTTCAGGGAACTGTCCTGTGACCAAATCAGTCATCCTAATGTGAAGGGTGGAAGGATGAGGCTAGGGTATATTGACTAATTTTTCTGTCCGGTACAAGCTAGGAGAGGAGACACTGCGGATGCTTTGGAGGCGGTGCCATGTCATTAGATCCTGCTCCCAACCCCCCAAAAATCAACAATTTGCTAGTTTGTGGGTAGGGGTGGGGATAAATGCATCAAATCATTTCACTCAGAACCATCCCTTCTGCCCTCGCCACAATTCTGGGGACTTTCTCCCCATTCTACCTGCTTCACTAGGAAATGGATGAAATGCGGGAGATTTGCCTACTCTTCCGTGGGTGCGGGGGACTACACGGAAAATCGAGATTCTCCTGCAATTTCTAAAGTTCAAAATTCAAATAACAGAGTCCCACCAACTGACATTGAGTCCCGGCTAGCAAGGTGTGGCAGTGGTTTGGGTGTCAGCTAATGTGGCTTCCCTATTTTAATTCTGGACTGTACTGCAGCCCCCCCCCCCCACCTCTGGAGGGGTGCCGGGCGGGGTCCCGACAGTTGGGATCCCGACAGGCATTTACCTGATGTCAGGATCCCGACTGTCAAAACACAGACAGCCGGGTTCCTGGCGGCCGTCAGCTTTTTTCCCTCATGGGGGTCCACGACCCCCATAGAGGGAGAATAGAATAGGTGGCACTGTGCCAACAGTGTGGCGAGCGCAGCGAGCCCGCAAGCGGCTTAGTTGCGCTCACCTTTCTGTCTGGGTCTTGCCAGTCGGGATCCCGACATCGGGCTAATGACTGTCGGTATCCCGACTGTTGGACCCCTGTACCACACCCCTCTGGAGCTGCTGCCGGTTGGGAGCTATTCCCCCGCAAAGTGGTGTTAAAATTGGTGATTGCAGGTTTCAATGTGCCCACTATGACGTGAAAAAGTTTTCAAAGTACCAAAACCAAGCCCCCATCCTGATTCTAGACTCCACATTGGCCGGAAGAACAGAACAAGCAGGTAACTCTATCTGAAAATAGACAGTCCCTATAGGAACATTCTAACGGACGCAGTCAATTTACTGACAACCATTGGTACACAGTCAAAATACAGTACCCACATGTTCAAAATGCCGACATTCCTTATGCCGACAAATGCTGACACTGTAAAAATATTGACGTGTAAAATGTGGACATGAGTTTTTCTTGATTATTTCTTTGAAAGCGACTTGGTCCTTCTTCACGTTCCAAGTGGGTATAGAGTTATATGCTAACAGTGTGTTAAGCGTAGCGAGGCACCACGCCCAAAGCATGACGAGCCATGCGAGGGGACACGGTTTACTTATACAGTGTCCGTGTTCACCTATGTTGACATAGACACACCCCAAAAAAATCATCTACTCATAGACATGTTGATATTTTATGTATTTTGACCGTATTGGCATTTTGGCCCATGTTGGCATAATAAATGTCGGCATTTTGAACCTGTTGGCATTTCGACTGTCAACGCTTGTCGGTATTTTGCCCGTCAGTATTTTGAATTTTGGGAAATCATACTGATCCCCATTCTATATATCTTCTATAGTGGACGGCCTTTACATATCCGTTAACTCACCACACACTCTATAAATGTTATAAGTATATATTATAGACGACAGTGCAACTTTTTTTAAGCAATTCCACAAAAATAAAGAAGAAATTTAGCCTTTAAGTCACAGAAACACAGATTTAATACAACAGGGAAAATGCCCATATAAACTAAGACCGTCACATAATTCAACATAAGTGATACAAAAACATTTGCACACTTCCTAGAGCACGCATGACCAAACTGTGGCCCTCCAGCTGTTGAGAAACTACACATCCCAGCATGCCTTGCCATAGTTTTAGCATTCTCTAATAGCAAAACCGTGGCAAGGCATGATGGGACTTGTAGTTTCGCAACCGCTGGAGGGCCACAGTTTGGACATGCATGTCCCTAGAGTGACATTCACCAACTTTAAACTTTACATAGAACATAGGATTTACCTTATAAGCACAGTGTGTACAAAGCTGCAGTGTAGTTTCAGGATCATGCCGAAAAATAGAAAACATGATTTGATTCATTTTGAAAGGTTAAAATTTATTATGGTACAAACCAAATGATACAAAATAAGGGACCATTAATCAATGCAATAACAGTGGTTCCTTCTGAGCGTTGCCACGTGTACAACAATTAATAATACGCAAAGTCACAATGCTTTATTCGTGGAGATTACAGAAAAAAGATGCAAACCAAATAATTACCGAACATTTCCACATCAGCAAATATCTACTACAGTACACATCTGACACCATTACATACATTGAAATGATATATTATACACAGACCGTATATTTAGCGTAAATCTGTATGAGCACATGCTAAAGTGCAACTTGTTCCGGCAGGTGAACCGCAAATAAATGACATATAGTAGAAAGATATTGGAGGACATTTAAGAAAGCAGTTCCAGTCGGTATGCGTCGACCAATATTAGGTTGGCATACATTGGGTTCACCACTGAAGGTCGACACGACTTACGTCGACACCTGAAGTAGGTCGATATGCCTAAGGTAGACATAGTTGGAAGGGTGACACAAGCATTGGGTCAACAATGGCTAGGCCGACAGTCAAAAGGTCGACCTGCGGTTTTTACTTTTTTTTGTCCCAAATGTCGACATGGTCGACATGGACACCATATCGGTGCACCGCGTCCCCTTGCGTATTTCGGGCACGGTGCCTTGCTATGCTCTGCACACTATTCTATTCTCCCTCCATGCCCTAGTGGATGGTAGGGCATGAAATACCGCCTGTCGGCACACGTCGGCTAAAAAAAAAACCCGTGAAAAATCCATATCGACTTTTTGACTGCTGACCTAGCCAGTGTCGACCTAATGCTTGAGTCGACATCCCAACCATGTCGACCTTAGACATGTTGGCCTATTCCAGGTGTCAACCTAAGTCATGTCGACATTCAGAGTTGACCCAATATATTTCGACCTTATATTTGTCAACCCAACGACCTTATAGTGTTCCAGAACATAAATTTGCAGAAAAGGAGATGATACCCACAGAAACCAAACGGTTAAAAAAATAATGTGTGGAGTCTGTAAGTCCTCCCCGTGTGTGCATGGGTATCCTCCGGACGCTCCAGATTCCTTCCAATTTCCTCCCATATTCACATTTATACTAGCAGCTTAAATAGCTAGTGGTACAAAGGACATTATTCTGGTCCACATGCAACACTGTGAATTTCGCAACGTTGCGTGTGCACCAAACGCTGCCCGCCAGGCTGGCCTGCCCCCCCCCCTCGCATGCCGCAATATCCTGCTAACCCCCACACGGCTGGGAATGTATGATTTGCATAATCATCCATTCTCACCTGGGGAGAAATCCTTCGATGGTCTGTGACCATCGAAGGATTTCTCCAGCACTCGCAGATCAGAGACACCTCTATGGTGTCTCTGATCTGTGTGTGCCATGTGCGGGAAGCAGCCGGGCTGCATACATCTGCTGATGTCATCTACCAGCTCCAACGTCACTGGCCCATTAGCATGGAAACTCCCATGAAACTTTGGGCGTTCCCATGGGCTGTGCCCCCCGCCGATGCCCCACCCCCCCTGCCTGCACTGCTAGGTGCGAGCGGGATGGCAAACATGGCGCTGGAGGGTGGGGGCGCTAGTGTGGTGTCCCAGCAGCGTGGTCCCTGGGATTAGCAGCGGGGGTCCGGGGACTGGTGGGTTAATGCCAGGTCCTAGCGCGGTCCTGGGGACTGGTGGATTAACTCCGGCTCCTAGCGCTGCCGGACGGTGGGCGGGAAGCAGGTTTTGAAAAGACTTGTCGGACGCTGATTGGCTGAATTCAGCCAATCAGCGTCCGGCAAGTCTTTACAAAGTCATCAGCGCTTCCCACCGCCAGCCAGATAGCGCTAGGAGACGGAGTGAGTGAAGGCTGCCGCTACAACAGTCCCTGGATGCTACACACAGGTATGTTGGCAGCGGGGGTCCAGGGACTGGTGTAGCGGCAGCTTTCACATACACAGCCGCTCGCTATTTGCCTGGTGGCGGGAAGCGCTGATGATTTTGAAAAGACTAGCCAATCAGCGTCCGGTAAGTCTTTTCAAAATCTGGCTCCCGCCCACCGCCCGGCAGCGCTAGGAGCTTTTTTTTTTTTGGGGGGGGGGGACACCAAATGACTGCCGACCTGGGCGCCGAAACACCTAGTTTCGGCCCTGAACATGTAGTTCGCCATGCCCACTCGCACCCTGAGTCTGCACATGTGCAGAAATGTGCCTGCACAGACACAAAGAATCAGTCCCCCCGTGCGAACGCGTGGGGGACTGATTAAATTAGAATAAGGGCCAAAGTGTATGTGTATGGCGCAGTATTCTCTGGAGAGCACTGTGTGATATGTAATGCTATATAAATACTGCATATGATAATAAATAAGTATGAGATTCACTGGTTGCTATTGGAAACACCACATTTACTGCACAGTTACCAGCAAAACTGTTTGCATTATCAGTCCCCATTGTTACTTATTTATGTTAAAGTCTTTGTAGTAGAAAGGGTGTGACCCCATTTTCTGTTCATTTTGTACCTCCTGAAGTCTTGACTTAATGGCTTCATTTTGTACTAATAACTGCAAAATGGCCTATTAGTTCTATGCCAAACACTGCTCTCTCCCAAATGCCCATTGATTATATATATATATATATAATTCATCCAATAACTGGCACCCACGGACTTTTCATTCAAAGATGACTCATACCAACAGGTTCTTTCAGGAGAAGCTTTCGGGTAAGCCCCCGATATGCCATTTTGACTATTGCCCTTCGTCAGGTCAGAAATACTGATCAAAAGTTTGGGGTCATTTAGACATTTCCTTATTTTTGAAAGAAAAGTTCTGTTTTTATTTCCAATGAAGATAATGTTACATTAATCTGAAATACCCTCTATACATTGTTAATATGGGAAATGACTATACTAGCTGCAAACGTCTGGTCAATATATTGCTCAGTGTCCCGTTTTCATCAGCGACCAGAGATTGTCGCTGATAAAAACAAGACTCTCTGCCGGGGAAAACTGCTGGTCGCAGGAGCTGGTCGCGGGAGAGTGCTACCGGCGACAGTCACCCATTACACACAGGGATATGGTCACTCAGCGACCATATTCCCAGCGATTATGGCTGAAATTAAGACTGTAACTTGATTATGAAAAGGAAATGTTTCTGAGATCTATATGAAAATCAACCGTTTAAATTGCAAAATATTTGTTTCCAGAACTTATAAAGGCTGTAAAAGGGGTGTGATCAGGAGTACCAATCAAAAATGATTATGGTCCTGAATGTTCTTTTTGATTGGCCCCACTGCTCACATCTCCCACCACATGGTTAAAGAGACACAGTTTTCAGTTGGGGCTATGAGAAATGGTTCCCCGCAGCATGTGGATGAGGAGCATATTGTCCCCAGCTTGAATTCCAGTTGGGAGCTTTTCCTTGTTATATTAGCCCATTACTTTGAGTTCATCTGCAGTTCACAATGAAACTCAATTTCAGCAGAGTTCTGTCCCAGGACCCTTTTATTATAGCTTTTGTAATCAGTGACTTTCCATTATGTTTTAAAACAGTTAATCAATATAGTGAACAAAAAAGCCTAATTCAGACCTGATCGCAGGACAAATTAGTTCTCAAATTAAGCAAAATCATGCTGCACTGCAGG
The DNA here is from genome assembly GCF_055691185.1 of Crinia signifera. Classification (NCBI taxonomy): domain Eukaryota; kingdom Metazoa; phylum Chordata; class Amphibia; order Anura; family Myobatrachidae; genus Crinia; species Crinia signifera. Next base: position 370,727,400 of record NC_139218.1, read on the forward strand.
TGGGGCACATGGGATGTGGTTAATTTCCCGGCGGTTGGAATCCCAGTGTTCAGAATCCCGACGCTGGAATCCCGACCGCCGAAATCCCGTAACTTTCTCCCACCGTGGGTGTCCACGACACCCATAGAGGGAGAATAAATTAACGTGCCGAGCGTATCGAAGCACCGGGCCCGGTCCGCTGCGTTCCACGTCCCCCCCATGTCGGGATTTTGACGGTCGGGATTCCAGCGTCAGGATTTTGAATGCCGGGATTCCGACTGCCGGGATTCCATACCGAATCCGGGGCAGATGTAACATTTGCAGAGAAAGTTACCTTTGGGTGGGGTGTGCTCAAACTGAAATCTAATTTGCAATATGATTTTAAAGCAGCCAGTATTTACACTTCACAGAAACAAAATAACTCACCGAAATGTAACTCTCTGCACATGTTACATCTGCCCCACCTCATACTTGCTGACCTTTTAATGTGCCTCTCCGAGAGAAGCCTAGAGAGGACAACCAATTGTGCAGGTCAGTGGGCAGGGAAAAAAAGTGTGACACCTCAAAGCCGCGATTCGTGGGTCCGCGAGTAAAGGGGCTAAAATGACGTGAAAATTATGCGATTCGCATCATTTTAGTCCCGCCCCCAGACCCGTGATTTCCGCCACCTCTTTCACCAGCTCCGGGGGGGGGGGGGGGGGGGGGAGCGGGGCTCTAGGGGGAATGCGGGAGACTTGCCCACCTTCCCAGGGGGCCGGGAGGGGGACCCGATTTTTCGGCAGACTCCCGGCCATTCCAGAAGGGTAGGCAAGTCTGCCCCACCTGCAGTGCAGCATTGTTCTGCCAAATTGTCCTGCGATCAGGTCTAAATTAGGCTTACAGTCACCAATTTTACCAAAAGCACAATTTTACATTCTGGTCCAAATCAGAATTAAAAAACCCGAGGTCAGTAAGAAGTACCACACGCCCCTGTACAGTAATATCCGTTTGAACATATAGATTGCTGCACAGTACATCAAACGAAGCTACAGTACTAGTAACATTGAGCATAATCTGGAACTATTGCATGCGATTGTAAAGAACACTTGAGTCTAACATGACCGAATAAATGGTGTGAAAATATATGGGGACAGGCAAACGGTAAGCATAAACAGATATATAAACATCATGTACTGTACTATACCACTACGATAATGCAAAGCATAATAAATAAGTACTTTAGTTACTATACATGTGTCACTACACTTATTGTAGACTTCAGAATCACACTATGAAGACAGAATTCGTCCACAGGCCTATCGCGACTATATAATAAAATGCACAACTTTTTTTTACAATTGAGCTCAATTGCAATATCAAAATATTTTTAGATAGAATAAAAATGTTATATGATGTGTTGAATTTCTTATTCATTAATTATGCCTCAAAATGAGCAGTGGTTTTAAAACTGTATGTACTATTCATGCATAAATGCTTTCTTTATAATACAAGATAGGGACATTAAAGATAGCCTTCAGCCTTTAAATTCATTTTTTTATTGAATAACTAGCGAATAGGTGTACAGTACTTTGTCAGTATCATACTGTACTATTTAAATCACACTTGCCTACTTTTGAAAACTATTTTCAGGGAGATTATAGTTGGTAGCAGAATTTTGCACAGTGCCCCATTGAGAGGGCCTGTCATGCTCCACCCACAGGGCGTGTCTACTTCCATATATGGAGAGATTGTGAAAAGAGATTGTGAACGTGGCTCCTAGAAGCGTGGGTGTGTACTGCTCAATCGGGGAAGAATTTTTTTAAATTATTTTTATCCAAACGTAGGTGAGCCCCAAAGCAGTTAGTAAGAGCTACTATACTTGCTTAAGTGCTGGGAAATGGTGCTGATGATTTAATGTAAATGTATTTATTTCTCATTCCTTTTTTCCCCCAAAAATGTAACCGTGTAATGGTGGCTAGGTGAAATGAGGGAGATTGCTAAACTAATGAGGGAGAGAGGGAGATTGCTGTTATTTCAGGGAGTCTCCTGCAGAATGCAGGAGGGTAGGCAACTATGATTTAAATATGTGGTATTTTTGAGTTGTAAAAGGAGTAATTTTCAGACCACATTACAGATTTAAGGAAAAATGAAATAAAATAAAAATTCTACTGTTTGGTCTACAATGGTGATTTATACTTGAGCCAAAGCAAGGAATGGTCGCTGGATCTTGAAAATCTGTTCTTTCTTGATCAATTTCTTAAAATAGGATTCTTCATCAGAGGCTGAAAAGAGGAGGACTGTACTGAAGTATGATTTCCCATTACTGAATCTTTTAGGAAAAAAAAAATACACCGTACAAATAGCTCACAGCGTTTCTAAATGATCATGCAATCTAACTGCTCCTGCAATGAATTGTGTATGACAATCCTGTAACAGCAGAGTTATGGGAATGTTTTTATTAAATAATCAATCAATTTGCATGTCTTAACTGTTCAACCGCTACAGCCAAAAGACCAAAAAAAAAAGTAATAAACACGTTATTAAAATTCAAAATACATTTAGTTTAACGTCAAGTGTAACAGAGCAGGTGAAAAGTGTAGAGGAGGTAGAGAAGTGTAGTGGAAAGTCCAGACAAGTAAAGGTCACCCTTCACCCACCTGTTTTGGTAACGGATTTAAAGGGCAGCGTTAAAGGGCTGACTTCTGAAGCTGACAAATACGCTATTGCTACACAATAAAGAAATGTAATACACGTTCCAGTGTTTTGAAACAATTATTTTCATCTGAGCTTGCCTCTGCTTAGTATAAGCATGCAAAAAATTTTTAAACTAAATTTCACTTATACGTAAATGATAATTTCATATTGACAACAGTCAATTTTGGAAGACTGAAAAGAGAGATGTCTGGGGTGCTGAAGTCCAAAGACGAATAATGTATTGTAGACTGAAATTTTGTAAGCGGAATAGGCAAACATGTATTGGTATTTAATGGTAATTATCCCCAACATCCAAGATGACCATTTGGAAAAGACAAATCTTGAATATTTCCTTAACACTGTAATAGAACATACAGTATTCGAAATGCATTTCTTTATATCAACTGTCAGATTTTCAATGTAAAATTTGTACAGTTACTTTGGACAGATTTATAAGCCTGGCAAAGTGATAAAGTGGAAGGAGACACTGCACCAGCCAATTGTCTCCGAACTGTCAATTTACTGGCTGGTTTTGAAAAATGACAGGAGCTGATTGGCTGGTGCATTATCACCCTAAATGTTAACACTTCACCAGGTTTAATACATCTGTCCCTGACTTTCATCCCAGGAACTGTGAATTGCAAATGTTATCACGATTATGACTAACCTATATACTGAATATGGGGTAGATGCATGAAGCAGTGATAAGGGAGAAGTGATAAAGTGCCGGGTACTTTATCACCGGCCAATCAGCTCCTAACTGTTGCTTTTTAAACCCAGCCTGTAACATCAGTCAGGAGCTGATTGGCCATAATATAGTACCAGGCACTTTATCACTTCTCCTTCCCTATCACTGCTTGATACATCTGCCCCTGAATTTCATGTGCATATTTTTAAAAATAGACTATAACGGGTAATATTACAACATAATACAAGTGCCCACATTTTGCGCATTTTAAAACCAGTATTACAAATGTGTGTGAATGCAGCATAACATTATCTTGTAATAATCGCATACCGTTCCTAATGCCAAAGATTTAAACCAATTAAAATGTTATTGAAAGAAGGTCTTTAAGTTAGTATACAAAATAGGACATAAAATCATCAGTAAACCTGGTTGAACACGAAAGAAAAACAAAAAACAAACTCATTGTGTCCAGTCTATAAAAGCCACTGATTGATTTTCTGTGTCAATCTTTTAATACAAAAAGTATTGAACCTATTTTAACTAATTATGTAAATCCATTTATCGGGAGTGTAAATTTTTGGTAAATAAACGTTCCATGTAAATGATATCTCATGGCAAAACCCAATGATGTCACAAGAACACTGGGCGATCCTGTACCTTTAAGTTATACTATGTTGTATTTACAAACTAAAATTCTTTAAGGTCTTGGATACATGAGAATGATGCCCCTTTCCCACTGCAGCTAAAAACGGGTAAATTGCTGATTTTCAGCGCAATTTACCATTTTAAGGCTGCAGTGGGAAAGTGCCAGAGTTGAAATACCGTTTAAAGCTAAATGGTATTTCAACCCGTTTTTAAAGCAGAGTCCTACACGTTAAAATAACGTTTAAGAGGCAGTGGGGATGCCTCTTAAACGTTATTTAGCCTCCAGGCAGTCCCAGTGCTTGATGAGACCTAGTAGTTCTCACTTTGTGCATGTGTAATGAGTGCACGTGCATAATAAAGAGCCGCTCATTACATATGCGCATATGTAATGAGCGGATCATTAGTATGCATGTGCACTCATTACATATGCGCAAAGTGAGAACTACTAGTTCTCATCAGGCACTGGGACTGCCTGTACCCCGCGTGGACAATGCATGGACCCCCGCTGCCTCCCCACTGCCCTGCATCCCCGTGCAGGTAAGTACAAGGGGAGGGGAGGTGGGGGCACAGGGCAGGTACGGGGGGGTTAGGCACACTTTACACTTGGGGGGGGGGGAGGGATTAGGCACTTTTTACACTGGGGGGGGGGGGGTTAGGCACTTTTTACACTGTTCACTGCAATGGGAATGGTACTTAAATGGTATTTAAAACGGTAATCTGCTGCAGTGGGAATGCTAATACCGTTTTAAATACCATTTAAGATTACCAGTACTTTAAACTGGTCTGCAGTGGGAAAGCAGCATGACTTGACTAATTCAAAATTTCAATGAAAAGAAGGAACTTACCAGAATTGTCGTTACGACAACTGTTCGGTTTTCAATGGCTGAATCATTTTTTAAGGAAGGTTCATGTTGGAGGAGCACCAGTTTGTCCATATCATTCCAGTACCCAATCTGTAATAAAGAACAATTACATATAGTTAATTTGAATAATTCAGTTCCATAAATGTATTTATGGAGACATGTGCAGACTTATAACATTGTCTGACAACAACAAGTAATGAGTGCTAAGAACCCAAAAATAAATCAATTCCAGCTGCTAACTATGCGGGATAACCAATCCCTAAAGACAAGAAAAAGACACTAACAGTAGCGCTAGGAACCAATGCACTGAAATGATTATTAAATAATAAATTAATAAAATATTACTAATCAAAAGAGGAATAAATTAATAATACATGCCAGTCATATGAATTGTAGAAAAATACATTTATGTTAATTTCTCAATGCAAATAAAAACATGTTGGATACATAAAAAACACATAAAAAATAAATAAAAAGAAAGTATGGTACTTGTTTCTTAGCACGGCCACAATCGCATTGATCTTGTGCCCTTAATAGTGGTATGCGATGGCCCCCGACGCGATGGACCCGATTTCCCATTGAAATGCATTGAAAAGTTAAAAAATCGCGTCGATGGCCCTGATTTCCCATAGGGAACAATGTTAAATGGCTCAATTTACCCAAATCAACAGGGAACAATGTTAAATGGTCCAGAAACCCCCCAAAACACCCCAGAACAGTGAAATGGCCCCCCAAAATTAGTTAACTCCACCCCACGATCAACGTGAACCCGAAGCGTGGCGAGCGCAGCGAGCCCGCGAGGGGCGGCGGTACGCGTCCTCCGACCTTTACATACCCCCACTATCCACGTCGGCGTGGAGTTGAGAATAGAATAGTGTGGCGAGCGCAGCGAGCCACCGAGCCCGAAGCATGGCGAGCGCAGCGAGCCCCGCGAGGGGACGCGGATACCTTCACAGGTAAACGCGTCCCCTCGCGGGCTTCACAGGTGTCCGCGTCGCCACGGACACCTGTGAAGCCCGCGAGGGGACGCGTATAACTGTGAAGGTATCCGCGTCCCCTCATGGGGCACACTGCGCTCGCCACGCTTCGGGCTCGGTGGCTCGCTGCGCTCGCCACACTATTCTATTCTCAACTCCACGCCGACGTGGATAGTGGGGGTATGAAAAGGTCGGAGGACGCGTACCGCCGCCCCTCGCGGGCTCGCTGCGCTCGCCACGCTTCGGGTTCACGTTGATCGTGGGGTGGCGTTAACTAATTTTGGGGGGCCATTTCACTGTTCTGGGGTGTTTTGGGGGGTTTCTGGACCATTTAACATTGTTCCCTGTTCATTTGGGTAAATTGAGGCATTTAACATTGTTCCCTATGGGAAATCGGGGGCATCGCGTCGGGACCATCGCATGCGATTTTTTTGCACGCATGCGATGCGACCGATGAGATTTTTTTACCTGCGATGCCCCCGATTAGAATCGGTGTGGCCGTGCTAGGAAACAAGTACCGAAAGTATATATAACATTTAATATTTATACAAAAAGTGTACCGGCCGATACAATATACAGAAAAATTGTGTGTGCATGTAAGAACAAATGGATAAAAAAATGGAACTGGTGGGGGTGTTGTTATCTTCCCTGGTGAGGGACACCAATTGTTTTTCTGTTCACAGTCCCAGCAGTACAATCCACTAGTTTTTCAATTGCTTGTGCATGATGAACCAATAAGTCCAAAGATCAAGTGTGATCTTGATCTTTAATAAAGCGAAAGACGCAGGCGGGGAAACGCATTCTCACTTGCCTTATCCATCTAGTGTCCGGCCGGCACACGGGAGTTTGGACTACCAACTTTGACCGGAGCAAACTACAAGCTAAGGTACTCCGATTGTCTATCAGCTGCATACAGCCGCACTTAATAACACTCCCTCATTGGACTTATTGGTTCATCATGCACAAGCAATTGAAAAATTATATTTATTTCTGAATTATAGTATTTATGCTTCCCCCAAATTTAGCCTTTTTATGTACTGCATCTTGTTGAATCAGACAGTGTAATGGTTAGCATTACAGCGCCTCACAGCGCTGAGGTCATGGGTTCGATTCCCACCATGGCCCTAACTGTGCAGACTTTGTATATTCTCCCCGTACTTGCGTGGGTTTCCTCCGGGTACTCCGGTTTCCTCCCACATTCCAAAAATACACAGGTAGGCTAATTGGCTCCCAACAAAATTAACCCTAGAATGAATGCGTGTGCGTGTGCATGTGGTAGGGAATATAGATTGTAAGCTCCACTGGGACAGAGACTGATATGAATGGACAATATTCTCTGTTAATCACCGCAGAATATGTGTGCGCTATATAAATAACTGGTAATAAATAAATAAATTGTTTTATACACCCTGGTCAACATTATTTCTTCGGTAAACTTTGTGGCGCCTTATACATAAAAGAAACAATAAAAAAATAATAATAATAATAATAATAATTATCGTATTTCTATTTCCATAAAACAGAGGATTATACCTGAACTTAATGAGGTTGTCAGAAAGTTATAATTAGTAAGTTCTTAATTTAAAAACAAAATACAATTTGTAAAAAAAAACATTTTTATATCATATACAGATCTATATACAGTAGCTGGCAAAATTGAAATACATCGTCGGTGTCCAAGTCGCTGTTAAACAAGTATGATTATGCATCCAGCGTAATATTAGGCTAAGCAGGTACCGCAACATGACGTTACCTCCAGACACTATAAATTATGCTGCATGTAAATGCCCAGTGACAATAAATCTATAAATTGCACAGCACTGAAAATTTGGCCATTCATTGAAAATGACAGAACATCTAGTACTGGTCAACTGCTCAATATTAAAGGTTTTTACCCTTGTTCTTAACCCCTTACCGACGCAGCCTGTTTTTGCCTTCCTGACAGAGGCCTTTTTTTCTAATCTGACATGTATCACTTAAGTGGGGATAACTTTTTTTTGCTTTTACTTATCCCAATGATTTTGAGATTGTTTTCTCATGACACATTGTACTTTAAGTTAGTGGTAAATTTTGGTCGATACAGTTTTTTTTTTTTTTGTGAAAAATACCAAAATGTCGTAAAAAAATTGAACATTTTGCAATTTGCAAAATGTTAAATTTTCTGCTTGTGAGACAAATAATCATACCACTCAAAATAGTTCATAACTAACATAGACCATATGTAAACTTTATGTTTCATTCATTATTTCAACTTTCTTTTATTTTTTTTGGACACTAGGGGGCAGCAGAGTCAAAATTATATACATAACACAGTAAACGCTGCAATTGGCTGTTCACATTTGAACAGCCAATTGCAACGATCGCCGATCGGGGGGGGGCATCGCTGCCCCCCCTGGGCAATGAGGGAAGATGTCTGCTGTCAGGGACAGCAGACATCGTCCCTCTGTCACCGCGTCTCTAGACGCGGTGACAGTTTAAAGTCATGACGTACATTTACGTCATGTGTCGGGAAGTACATCCCGACCATGACGTAAATGTACGTCAAATGTTGGGAAGGGGTTAAATTTGATCCATGTGATTTATACAATGGTCACTAGAAAGCTCTCTGTATTGTTCACTGGTCGCTATATTACTCTATGGACCTTATTCAGGTCCGTTGGCTGCCGTCCTGCATTCTCAAGGAGACCAATGGTAGCGCTGTGCGCATGTGCACCCACGTCAAAAAAGATGTTCGTCAAGTGCATGCACCCAGGACAGGCCGGGGGTCTAGAGGGGCGTGTGGTGCCGGGCAGCCTCATTAGCATATGGGAACTCCCGGTGTTTCATGTGTGTTAATGCTGGCATGACGGAAAGGCGGGGGGGGGGGGCGTTGGCCAGCTGACATCAGGTAATGTCCACTCCCCCTGAACGTGCACGCATATGTAAGGTTGCTCAGAGCAACCTTACACACAGTACTGTATGTGTGCATGCACCACATCTTTCAATGGTCATCGACAATCAAAAGATGTGGGCGTTCCCCCTGGCCTGCAAATGGATGTCACTGTGTATGCCATCCAAGCGAATAAACCAGAATAACCCCCCTATATTTTGCATGAATCACCCAAATTATTTCTGTATTGTGTACCCATCACTACCCGGGTCACATAGATCTCTGATGGCAGATAGACCCTTCTTTTATATTAAGAATTGATTATTGTCAATTCCTGGAGAGAACTGAGGGTTGCCCCAGAAAGTAATGAAGCGAAAGACCAAAGAGGATCTCTGGAGCTTCTTGTTAGTGAATGCCCAGGCATTGTATGCATCCTTGAATAAAACATTGTTAAGTATTTCTGGCTTAATCATTCCTTTGGGGGAGGGGGGTGTGTAATAAGGCTGCAAGGGAGTAAGGGGAGAACAATTCTTCCTCCAAGGATCGGTTCTTGAAGACAGAACATGTCCAGAACCAGTCTATTATGAATCTAAAGCTAACAGCTCTATTAAATGTAAGGGTGTCTGGGATGCCCAGTCCCCCTTCGGAGCGGGGAAGTTGGAGTTTGGTATAGGCCACACGTGGTTTCTTATCAGCCCAGAGGAATTTAGTAAATATGGAATTAAGGATGGAACAATCATGCCTGGAAAGGGTCATAGGGATCATTTGTAGCAAATAGGACAGGTTTGGGAATGCAATACTTTTGATGACCGTGGCCCTACCCAACAACAAGAGGGCTAGGGTAGTCCATTTATATAGAAGGGCAGATATTTGAATTGAGATAGAGTCAAATCGGAAGAGACGGGCCCAGAATTGCGAGTGATGATCATTAGTTCAGACTTGGAGAATTGACTTTAAATCCCGCAAAGGACCTAAAACGGTCATTTATGTATACTATTGTAGGGATAGATTTGGTCGGGTTTGAAGCAAATAGTAACATATTGTTGTCAAAAAAGGCCAACTTGGCTTCCTCCTTACCGACACGGATGCCCGTATACAATGGGAACGATCTCAGGGCTGTGGCCAGAGGCTCAAGGGCCAGAGCAAAGAGTAATGGGGACAACGGGCAAACCTGGCGGGTCCCCCTTTGAATGAAATATTGTGGGAATAGAAAACAGTTATTAAGCACTCGGGTGGCCGGGTCGGTGTATGAGTGAAATACATTTTTTGGAATATCAAATCTGAGCAATGATTCAAGCACATGGTCCCATGTGATCAGGTCAAATGCCTTCTCCACATCCAGTGAGAGAACTACATTCACCTCCTTTGTAGAATGGGATCTGAGTCACTCCAAACTGTCAACACCTTGCGCATATTGACTACCGATTGGCAGCCCCAGATGTAGCCAGATTGATCCGGGTGTACAATAGAAGAGAGAACCAGCATCAACCTATCAGAAAGGGTTTTTGTATGAATCTTATAATTGGTGGTTAGCAACGAAATAGGCCTAGAAGAGCTTAGGATCTCCGGGTCTCTGCTGTCCTTTGCTATAATTATCGCATATGTTAGAACATATGCGATAATCTATATAATAAGTTGAAGAGTCTGTGTGCGTGTGTGTGTGTGTGTGTGTGTGCGTGTCCGTCGCATTGCGGACACACTGTGGCACTCAGAGACACCAAATTCGGCAACAAGATACCTATGGACCCGGTGGTGTGCACCTCGAAGCCCTTTTTGGAAAATTTCACTTAGAAATTTAAAAAACACCAAGTTTTAATTTTCCTTCAATGATGTTCTGGGGAAAAGATCGATGATCTGGGAAACCGTTTGCGAAGGAACAACTCCAAACCTGGGCCCTTATTCAGAATCGTGCGGTACGGCCCGCGTGCGGCCGTACCGCCGATGTTTTTTGTCTGCACATGCGCAGAGGTCATTCTGCGCATGTGCAGCCCCCTTCGCCGCAGACGGATTTCGTCCGCCGCAAAGGGGGCGGATAGGGGCGTGAGGGGCTTCAGCCCCTCATTTCCCTATGTGTACGCCCCGCGTTTCATGGGCGTTCCCATGAAAACGCGGGGCGTATGCATGGTAATGAGGGCATGACGCCCTCATTACCATGACATGGGGGCGGAAAGCTGACGTCGCCGGATGTCAGCTTTCAGCCCCCTTACAAGCTCCCACACGGACGATTGTCCGTGTGGTCTGAGCTTGCGGGAGCTGCCGCGGCGTGCGGGCCTGCCTTCGATGGTCGTCGACCATCGAAGGCAGGGGGCAGCTCCCACCATGGTGGAGGCGTAGCCTCCACCATTTTTGTGCGGATCGCCAGCCGTCCGTGTATGGACGGCCGTGGCGATCCGTCCGGTGGGCGGCCCTTGGTTTGTGCGGTCGGAGCCCCGTGTGCGGCTCTGACCGCACCAACCAGAATAAGGGCCCTGGGGTGAAATGTAATAGGATGAGAGATTCAGAAAGTGAGAGATTTGGTAAGAAATCTCCAGTTTTTTTAAAGTGGCAATCATTGACACTGCAAAATCCCACTGGTTTTGCTGTGTAAATGATTGCCACTTTAAAAAAACTGGAGATTTCTTACCAAATCTCTCACTTTCTGAATCTCTCATCCTATTACATTTCACCCCTGATTTCATTGCTGTCATTGAGAATGAATGACACATTCTAACATTATGGTGAAGGCTTTAAACAATTAAGAAATAATTGAGGATATACATAGACCACACATAACACACACACACATACACATTGTACACGCACACACAGTACACCACATACGCACACATAGCACACAACACACACATTTATACGTAGAGCACCTCACACACTTACACATTGGACAGATACACACACACACACACAACACACCACATGCAGTACAATACAAATTCATGCACACTACAACACACACCCAAAAACAGTACAACAAACACACACTTAAACATTGCCAGGATACGCAAAGCACACTACACACACACATATATACGTAGCACACCTCACAAACTTACACATTCGGCAGATAGACACAACACAACACTCACAGTACAACACACACCCACATTCACTAAAACACACACCCAAAAACAGTACAATACACAGAACACACACACTTAAACATTGCACAGATACACACAGCACACTACACACACACATATTTATACATAGCACACCATACGCACTTACACATAGGGCAGATACACACAACACACACATAACATACCTCTAACAGCACAACACACACCCACATTCACCACACACACCCAAAAAACAGTACTACCCACACAAAACACACACTTAAACATTGCACATATACACAAAGACACAACACACACATACTGTATATACGTAGCACACCTCACACACTTACGCATTGGACAGATACATACAACACACACAACCACATACACTACAACACACACACAAAAACAGTACAACACACACAAACACACAGAACACATAAAAAATAATTTGCCTTTTATTTAACAGTCTGTACTGGCAAATAAAAACTGTACCTAATGTACCGTTTCTACTTTGTTCCCCATATCCGTCTCTCCAGTCCTCCAGCCTGTCACTGTGCTCCCTGTCCAGTTGCACTGAGAAATCTTTGTCCTGGCCAATGCACCCATTGATCAATACAAAGTGGGTACACTGCACTCACCCTGTTAGTCAGTTGGATATCAGGCACTGCTCTGCCTTAAGGGTTTCCCAGACTCTTTTGGTTCATAGATAATGTTTGGTCGATGGGCATGAGCGCTGCATGGATTTGTTTGAATGTTATGAGTGTAAGAAGTTGAAGAATAAGACTGAGATGAAGATTTGTCACGTTATAGTGTACAATTTACTCAATAAATCGTGAAAAAAATATGTGTACATAGAAGTACAATCAAGAAAAGAAAGTAGGGTTAAAAAATAAATTCTGATTCAAACTGATAATTGTTTGGATGGCGGTGGGTTGCGAAACTAATCTATAGGTGGAGGGGGTATGGATATTGTGGGCATAATTGGTGTTTGGTACACCTACAGGGGGTCCCCAGTTGATGAGAAATTTTCACTACAGTGTCACCGTAGGGGGATTTCCAATTGGTGTTCAGGTGGTCTTTTAGGGACCCCTTGACAATCCCGTTGGTCTCTTCTCCTGGAGCCTACGGTCTCCCTCAGTTATTGACTATCATTAAGGGAGATCGTAAGCTCAAGGAGAAGAGACCTACAAGATTGTAAAGGGTCCCTAAAAGACCACCTGGACCCCAATTAGGAATCCCCCTATGGTGACACTGTGACCGTGACACTGTAGTGAAAATCCCATCAATTGAGGGCCCCCTGTAGGTGTAACAAACACCAATTATGCCCACAATATCCATACCCCCACCTATAGATTTGTTTCACAACCCACCCCATCCAAACAATTATCAGTTTGAATCAGAACTTATTTTTTAATTCTTCTTTCATTTCTTGATTGTACTACTATGTACACTTACATTTTTTTCACGATTTAATGTGTAAATTGTACACTTTGTAACATGGCAATTCTTTTTCTCAGTCTTATTCTTCAACTTCTTACACTCAAACCTTATCAATGCACCCATTGATGATTGTGATGGCTGGATCAGTGGATTGGCTCGGCGGGTGTAGGGAAGAATTTGGCCCATTGCACCCATTCCCAGTGGGGCATTACAGTGGTGCAGGGAGCGTGGGTCGCGTCATGACATCATGTGGCCAGGCCCGTGGACCTGCTCCCACATAGGGGGCTGCCCCACTGTTTGATAGAGATGCCCGATGCATGTGCTTTACAGATCCCCAGACCTCAGAGACTGCTGCAGGTTCGGTGAGGGGAGTGGCAGTGGCAGGGAGCAGTGAATTTTTAATTAATTATGGCGGGGTAAGTAATGCCCACCCCGGTCCCTTCGCACTCAGCGCCTGTAATTACACACCCTAGAAACTGTACAATTTGAAAGTATAGAAATGGAGGTGTGGCCACGTCCCTTTCTGATTTTGTACCGATTTCTGACCCTCAGATGTTGGAGGATATGTCATACAGTAGGTGCTAAATCTCAGGAGTGGATGTGGAATTCATCAAAACATACAAGTTATCAACTCAGGAGCGTTGTGTTTCAAACAACAACACCACACCTGATTTCATTGCCGTCATTGAGTATCAATGCAAACACATTCTAACATTATGGTGGAATCTATAACAAATTACAATCTTAGGTCTTTGGCACAGCATATTGTAAGATGACATTTTTCAGCAATTTTGGAAATAAAGAAACCCCAAGGGTTTCCCGGGCAACGCCGGGCGGGTCAGCTAGTTATAAATATAATTGGGTATTAATCTCCTAAACACTGAGAAGTACTTGTGTATTATCACGACACCTGTTACGTAGTTAGCGTAGCGTCCCTGTCAGAATAGGCGTAGTGTTCCCGCGGCCAGCATAGGCAGCGTAGCATCAGCGTAGTCAGTCAGGCGTCCCTGTCAGTATCAGCGTTGTGTTCCCGCCCGATTGCGGCCAGCCGGAGCTTACGTAGTTAGTGTAGTCAGTCAGCGTTAGGCACTTAGCGTAGTCAGTCAGCGCTTATTACATTGTGTGGGGACCATTGACCATTTTAACCTGCCTGACATGACAGGTGTGAATGTGTTCCTGAAACTCCCCCACTATCCACTCCAGCCCGAAGCGTGGTGAGCGCAGCCAGCCCCGCGAGGGGATGCGTTACGTGTCCTCCTGAACTTTTCATACCCCCACTATCCACGTCGGCGTGGAGTCGATTTTATAAAGTGTGGTGAGCGCAGCGAGCCACCAAGCCCAAAGCGTGGCAAGAGCGCAGCAAGCCCCGCGAACGGACGTGGAATACATGTGAAGTAATCCGCGTCCGCTCGCTACACTTTATAAGGTCAACTCCGTGCTGATGTGGATAGTGTGGGTATGAAATGGTCGGGAGGATGCGTAATGTGTGCGTTCACCACGCTTCGGGCTGGCGTGGATAGTGGGGGTTTCAAATGGAGGCATTTGCCAGTATGTAACATGGAGCACTGCCTCCTTTATTGTGCATAAGAAGCACTTGTGGCCGCATTCCCCCTTTGTGTAGGAGACGCACGCCCTACCGAACCCCTAACCTAGTGTTCTCGCTAGGCTGTTTTAGCGGGGCGCTGCGCCCTGCCCGATTTTTAAAGGGCAAAATGCGCCATGCCTTTCTGGCAACGCCCCACTAAAACAGCCTGTCTTCCTCCCTGAAGGTGAGATAGCGATGCCCGGCGCTTCCCCGGCAGTGCAAAGCCTTCGGGGCGGCCGGGCCCACCCCCATCTGTGATGGCGGTGGCAGGCCCACCCCTTTTCTTGATGGCGGGGGCCGGGCTTGTAACCTTTTCTTCACGGCGTGGCCCGGGCACGCCCCTTTTGTGACGACGGCGGCCCGGGACTGCCCAAAATAGTGACGTCGGAGGGCCCGGTTCGCCCCTTCACACTACCCCCTTTGAAGCGGCGCCCTGCCCGCCGAAGTTCCTAGAAGGAACACTACTAACCCTGTCGGCAGGGTTGCCGTACCCTGCCGCAATACTTACTGAGACGCTCAAGCGTCTCAGATGCCCCTGCGTCACAGACAGATGGAGTGCCTCTCTGCCGGTGCCCACATGATCCCCTCTCCGCCAGCGTCCACCAGCGATGTGTGAGAGACGCTCACAAGGCTTGCCAGGATCACCGGGGACGGTACGGTGACCCTGTCAGGCACTTAGTCACTCGGGACAGTAGGGTGACTAGCTGCCTGACAGGGACACTAAGCCTATGCTGAAAACGTAGCGTAGCTAGGCGCTGTGAAAATACACAAGTACCCACTGAGCCAATAATATTCTCACCAGTTAACTAAAACGACCTTCCTAAAATCTCTATCTCTGTTTAAAACACAACAATCATCCCTTGCCTTCAAGCTCGCTGCCTAGGTTTTATGCTTAAGTCAGAGCTGTCCTTTGGTCTCAGATCTAAGGGAAAAAAATCCACAATTTGTACAAATTTACTGTGGTCACTGCAAATACTTTCATTCATACAATCACTATCTGCTGCATTGACTTTTGGAATCAGAGTTTTGACTTTTGGAATCAATTTTGAACCATGGGGTTTCACCACAAAACATACTTGCACTTGCCCTGTCCCACTGGCTGCATGTATCTAATCAAATCCAAAATAACATAATAAAGGGTATATTACTATGCCTTGAAGGGTGATAAACTGGGCAGAAATGAAGTACCAACCAACCAGCTCCTAAATGGCATTTTAAACATCACCTGCAACATGACAGTCAGGTGCCAATTTTGCTAAAACTTTATCTCTATCTACTTTATCTCCCTCCAGGGCTTAACGGCTTAGTACATAGTCCAATAACATACAGGGTGACATTCTATGGGATGTGATAAATGCGCATTTTTTTTATCGCACCACTTCGCCCTTTTTAAAATTGCATATTTAATGAGATGCGAAAAACGGGCCAAATAGTGCGAATAGGTGCGAGGTGGTGCGGTGTCTTTAGTCCTGAAAATGTGCGATTTTCATGTCTGAAAATCGCACGTTTGCAGGAAAGTGCAAATTAAAATAAAAAAAAACCAGCGCGGGGTCCCCCGCCCGAGCATAACCAGCCCCGGGCTCATTGAGCCGGTGCTGGTGACATAAAATCAGGGTCCCCGACAAATAGGGGTCCCCTTGATTTAATGAAACCAGCACCAGGCTCAAGGTCCGGCGCTGGTTCCCGAAATACGGGGGACAAAATGACTAGGGGTCCCCCGTATTTTAAGAACCAGCACCAGACCCAACCAGCCAGCAGGGTAATGCCACAGCCGGGGGACACTTATTATATAAGGTCCCGCGGCCAAAGCATTATCCCCCTGGCTGGTCAGCATGGGCAGGGGTCCTGGGGAAGTGGGGACCCCCCCAAAGAAGAGGTCCCCCCCCTCCAGGACTTACCAGCCCATGCTGAAAGTCCGGGGCTGTCCCCGATGCCCCTGGGCGGTGGGCATCGGGCTGATGGAAAGTGTAAAAAAAAGAATATAAACTTTCTCGGCTCCTGATTGGCCGCTAGGCGGCCAATGGAATCATTCTGAGAAGAGGCGCGGAAGATGAAACATCTCTGCGCCTCTTCAGTCCGAGAGCGGGTACCAGCCGGGAGCAGCGCGTCTGCCGGAGAGGATGCCGATGTCGTCGCCGGGGACCAGGTGAGTAGGATTTCCTTCCTCAGGTACGCCTGAGGACTACTTCGGATCCTGGACCCCGGATTCTTCAGCCCAGGAGCCCCGGAACCCCGGACCAGCCCCGGAACCAGGACCAAGGCCCCGGAACCGGACTCTTCTGCCCTGGAGCCCCGGAGCCCGGACCCAGGATCCAGGGACCGACCTACGGGCTCAAGGTAGGTAAGTATCAGTATGTGTGTGTTATGTGTGTATTCAACTTTTATTTTTCAGGGTGTCAGTGTGTTTTATTTAACTATTTTTTGTACTGTAGAACTACAAGTGCCAGCGGGCCCTTTAATGCCCCGCATGCTGGGACTTGTGGTTCTCCAAGTCCCAGCATGCGGGGTAGGCTTGCTGGGACTCATAGTTCTACAGTAGAAAACAATAGTTTATATTCTTTTTTTTACACTTTCCATCAGCCCGATGCCCACCGCCCAGGGGCATCGGGGACAGCCCCGGACTTTCAGCATGGGCTGGTAAGTCCTGGAGGGAGGGACCTCTTCTTTGGGGGGGTCCCCACTTCCCCAGGACCCCTGCCCATGCTGACCAGCCAGGGGGTCAATGCTTTGGCCGCGGGACCTTATATAATAAGTGTCCCCCGGCTGTGGCATTACCCTGCTGGCTGGTTGGGTCTGGTGCTGGTTCTTAAAATACGGGGGACCCCTAGTCATTTTGTCCCCCGTATTTCGGGAACCAGCGCCGGACCTTGAGCCTGGTGCTGGTTTCATTAAATCAAGGGGACCCCTATTTGTCGGGGACCCTGATTTTATGTCACCAGCACCGGCTCAATGAGCCCCGGGCTGGTCATGCTCGGGCGGGGGACCCCGCGCTCGTTTTTTTTTTATTTTAACTGTTTAATTTTTTTTTTACACCAGAACCCTGCACAGAACATTGCGATCTGTGCAGGGTTCAGGCTAATTCGCCCATCAGAACCTGGGGTGAAATATAATAGGATGAGAGATTCAGAAAGTGAGAGAATTGGTAAGAAATCTCCAGTTTTTTTAAAGCGGCAATCATTTACACTGCAAAACCAGTTTGATTTTGCATTGTGAATGATTGCCGCTTTAAAAAAAAATGGAGATTTCTTACCAAATCTCTCACTTTCTGAATCTCTCATCCTATTACATTTCACCCCTGGTCTGATTTTTGGGCGAATTATAGACACACTTTATACAAATCGCATACCATTAACTATGCGATTTGTATACTTTTTCATGTGAAAACATCTGGATGTGATGTGCTGCGAAAAGCAGCCATCGCATTTCCAGTGTGTCCAACTTGTTGACCAAAATCGCACTTTTTTCACATTTTCGCAGCTCATTAAATATGCGAAAATGGAAAAAAATGCGATTTCGGCTGTTTTTGCGAAAAAAATTGCAAAAGTCGATTTATCTCATTCCATAGAATGTCACCCACAAGGTCTAGACCTCTATCATGCAAGGCATACTTCCCAACAGTCCCGATTACCGTGGGAATGTCCCGGTTTTTGGGGACATTTCCGCGTCCCTCCCGCGGCCGGCAGTGTCCCGCAGCGAGGGGGGGGCTGTTGGGAGTCCCCCTGTTGGCTGCTGAGCACAGCGTCTATTCCCACAGCCAGGGGGCTGGAGCATGGCTAGAGGCTAACAGAGCCTCTGGGTCATGCCCCCATAGCGTCAAAATGTCATACCTGTCTCATTCACCTCTTTTTCCACCCAATATTGGCCTCACCCCTCTTCCAAATGCTTCAGTGGCTCTCCATCGACCTCAATGTACAATGCACTCACCATCATAAATAAATACTTTATGACCCGATTTGGAAACACACGCAATCCACGCGCAATGCCGATGTTCATGTAATCAAATGATTATATTCACATGGCACGTGCAATATTTGACAAAAAATGCATAGAGCGCACGTGTAGGCACACACGGGCATATGGTATTTGCAATCAGTAAAGGTCAGCATCATAAAAGAGACGGCCTTCCTCGGTGGAGTGTGGGAGCTGTGTAGAAATGCATGCAAAAGTGGTTAATTGATCAGGTGTGTGGAAGTTTCTTGAGAGTGTCTGTGAAAATAGTTGTGCACACAATCACAGATCTGCAGGCATTGGAGGCTATAGGAGTATCTGAACCTGCCATAACCTTTGTCCATCGTTACAGACAGAGATTTACAGTACAGACCCTGCACGTGCGCAGGTTAATAACCAACCAACAGAAATGTGTGCATACCATTGGCCAAGCACACATCACTAAATCAGGCCCTTTGTTGCTTAACCCTACCCTTCACTCCATACTTCCAACCTCCACACTTCCCTTGGTTGCATTAGTATGTTATTTGGTTCTCTATGATTTCCCATGTACAGTACATGTTGGGCAGTACGGACGGTGTAATGGTTAGCATAAATTACTGTCTCACAGTGCTGAGGTCATGGGTTCGATTCCCACCATGGCCCTAACTGTGCGGCGTTTGTATATTCTCCCCGTATTTGCAGGGGTTTCCTCCGGGTACTCCGGTTTCCTCCCACATTCCAAAAATATACTGATAGGTTAACTGGCGCCTAACAAAAGGGAACCCTAGAATGTCTGTGTGTGCATGTACATGTGGTAGGGAATATAGATTGTAAGCTCCACTGGGGCAGGGACTGATGTGAATGTTCAAATATTCTCTGTACAGCGCTGCAGAATATGTGTGCGCTATATAAGAAACTGCTAATAAATAAATAAATAAATGTACAGATGTATAATTGCACTGTTCAAACTCTACAAACACCCTGTGGTGCCATAGAAATGACAAATAATAAATGGTAACCATAATTTCCGAGCAGCTATATTTTATTAATAGAATACATACTCGTGGACAACAATAAATGAATTCATATACACGTATTATATTAATCACCATCTGAGCCTTGGACTCGACATGGACTCTCAGACATAATCTGCATCCTGAACAAAGCCGTCGAGCAATCCCAAGGATAATGCTTCTAGAAATATATTTAGCCAAGGGAATACAATGCAGCGAGGTTGTTCTCATTGGTAATAATGTCGAAGAACAATCATTTGCAGGGGCCTTGTAAGACTCTCACTATGCTGTTTAATCCATTGAATATATTGAGAACAATTCCCTGCGCCTAGAAGAAGCAGGTCTGCGGAAACGCAGCTGATTACAAATCTTCTGAGGGCTCCTTGACAGATCCTGTGCTACGTCTTCATAACAGCAATCCAGCTCCCGTACACACACACACAAGCCATCAGCGTCCTGACATTTGACCTAATTTGTCCTTACCGTAATCACCCGAAGCAACTCTCCCGGGCTCATGCTCGCCATGGAAAGATACAACCATTACATCAAACAAATTGGGATCTTTAGAAATTACAAATATGCTTTAAAAAAAAAAAAAGAATGCAGTGGGAAACTGTCGTAAATAACAATAATGATGACACCATCATTATTTCATAAAACAAAAGACATTCAAAATTTGCCAATTTAAAACAAAAACCTTTTCCTAATCCTTGGAACGAGTTTGCATTGGTGTTTAAAGCTGGGTACAAAATGGGCAAAATGTTGTCTGGTTAGACAGATCTCCTGCTATATTGCTCAGTTTGTATGCGCAATATGCACGCTCCCGAGGGCGCGTGCAATGACGCTAGGTTTGATGTGCTGCACAACAAACCTGGGGGGTGATTCAGTCTGATGTTTGTGGTTTGTGCATGCACGGATATGGGAATTGGGAAACACTGGGCGTACCTAGGGTGGCCAATGCTGGGATTGGCGGTATTTGGCCCCAAGGACCCCGGGATTTCAATCCCGGGATTGGAGTTTCAAATCCCAGGGTTTCTGGATTAGAATGCGCATGCACTGTCTAATGCCGGGCAGCGTCTGAGAACTCACTTCCCAATGCCCACCCATCACTCCCCGGGCCCGGCTCCAGACGCGCCTCCAGCTCCATGACCCGGGTCCCACCTACCCGGCGCTGGGCTCCAGCTCCCCGGCGCCCAGCTGCACATCCAGCAGAGCAGCTATACGGCCAGGCTCCCAGCCGTTTGCCCGCACGGCTTGTGCTCCAACCTGCACCATAAAGGTAAATATTTGGGGCATTTTTTTACATTTTATTAAGGAAGCCAATCCAGGGAACCCAGGAATCCCGGGATTGGGCATTTTTCAATCCCGAATTCTGGGATTAAAAGAATGCTCCGGGATTGGCATCCCTCAGTGCCCGCCCGAAATTCGTTGGGAAGTGTACGCTAGAAAAGCGAGTCCAGGCTGAGTTTCTCCAACATCTGTGCTCCGTCTTGAAAAAGTTCCCATTCGACTGAAGGGGACAAAACGCGTTGACGTCACTATTCACTCTCACCTGGAGATTCACGCAAGCAGACTTCAGTAGTTCCACAGCAGCAACGCAGCTTTCTACATGCTGCCGACTACCTGCCGCTACGCGCTGATCTGAACCTCTCAGCCGCATCCACCCAGAGCCGGTCACCGCCGAGTGTTTATTATACCAAGCCGGCTGAGGCACAGCATCCCCGCTCGCTGCCGGCCACTGACCGTTCTCACAGTAGCAGCGCAGCCTCCATACGCTATTGGCTGATTGCTGCCTCACGCTGACTTCACCTCTCAGCCGCATAAACCCAGCGCTGTTAGCTGCCTCTGCTAACTGCTTTCCACGTCATAACAGCACAGGTAAACCTACTGGCTCACCGCCGTTATCCGGACCCAACAAGTCAGCTGAAGTGCAGCGATTCCCCCCCCCGCTGCCGGCCATCAGCTGCCTTACCAAGCACCTTACTACATATATCAGGTGAACTGAACCCCCATCCAACAAAGCACCCGGTGATTAAAAAACATCTTAAAATTACTCCTTTTCCGCCGTGGTCAGTGCGGTAAGTCCGTACCGAACCACTGGCTGGCTACACCGGCATTTGCCGAGAGGAGCACCAGGTTTATACACTAGTGGAGACACCATCTTCCCATTCCAAAACCTGGCAACCGAGTGCTGGAGAATTTCCACTCCAATCCTATTCAATACTAAGGGTGAGCATACAAACAATTACCTGTGTCTGTAATGTCTTGTTCATAATCGCTACTACTGTTTAAACAAAACAAAGTCCATTTAAGACCTGGACATTCTGTTTCTCACTTTATTCACAAAAGTGATTTATCTACTAATTGACTATAGTGTAACGAATTACTGAAAGTCTGCTGCTACTGATCTAAAGATATCTCCATATAATCGGATTTCAACTCTATAGCTATATGTATTGTTTACAATTTTGTTGTACCTGAATTTTTTAATGTTTTAATCTGTTGATTATATATGTAATGCTATTTTTCTATTTTTCCATATAAAATAATTAAATTTACAAACAGTGTGTCCATTACTCATTCATCTTCTACAGCCATCAAGTGTGTCCATTATATTATTAATTTGCTTTATCAGCAGCGCAATTCACTCCACTACCCCCTTCCTATTTTTTTCTTTCTGTGTGAGTCACGACAGACCCACAGGAGTGCATGCTGCAGCTGTATAAATCTGTATATACAGAACATATATAAATTAGAATTTTTCTGATATTGCCAAGCGCCGGGAAGTGTGCCTTAGTGTGTTCCCAGTTTGGGACTCTCTACTACACACCTACCCCCCTTCTATCCCTCAGTGCCCGCCCGAAATTCGTTGGGAAGTGTACGCTAGAAAAGCGAGTCCAGGCTGAGTTTCTCCAACATCTGTGCCAGTTCTCTCCGCTGCTTTAATTAAGTGCTCTCATTCTAGTGGATTCAGCCTGCCATCAGCAGTCACTATTCTGCAGCAAAGAGTTACCAACTGTTGTGATAAGTGCTTCTCTACCCCAGTGTGCTGTCTGCCACCTGAAGCTATACCTGTGCATTGTTACAATCTGCTATGCCTAGCCTCTTGCATGCAGTCTCCTTCGCCATCTACCATCTGTGAGAGATGCTACTGATCTACATCTGCCAATTGCAGATACAGGTCATAGCGTGTTACAGACATATACATCCTATTCCTATCGCACTCATCTGTACTAGATTGTTAAATTATATTATATAATTATATAGTGACCACAGCCAGGGAGCATTCTTAGATAAACCTAGATTTACCCTGGTCTCCTATATTACCTGAATGTGTAACAGTATCAATCACCCTGGTAGATTCATTCACTCTAGTGTAAACCGATACTACCCTGCATCCGGTGGCCTGTTGATCCATTGTCCATGCACCCCACATTACTTGAACTAGATCAGGCTAAAGGTGCCCATACACTACCTGCGACGTCTCACAGCAGTGTACGGACACCCGACAGAGTGCTGGCGGCAGGGACACATGCGATTCGTTATGATGGATCACATGTGTCCCTGTTTCCCGCCCGCCTCGCTGCCTGGAGGAACGGGCGGTCGGACGGCCTGCTGGTCCGACCACCTGGTCGGGTCCGATGCGCACGGGACCATGCATCGGACCCAACGGCATGTCAGGAAGAGGCGATTTGGTCCGATTTAACAGGCGGATTGGTCGCAATCGGCCGAAATCGGACCAAATCGCCTCGATGTATGGCGGCCGTTAGTTTTATCTGCAAGTGGGTGAAAAATATTTCAATGGCTGGCGACCATCAAATGATTTTTGGCCCATACGCCCACATGCAAATGGATGTGTTAGCATTCAGTCGGCGAAGGGGGGCGGGCGATCGCTCCACCGCCGGCGGCATTTACCCGCTTGCTAAGCAGAGACAGAACGCATCTGAATCAGACCCTTAGATCATGCATTTTTCATACTGAAAATTAATGAGTGCTTGGACTTTGTTATAGTCGTACATTATTTTATTACAACTGTCACTACACATTTTGGACACGAGTATTTTTATCCTCATATTTTTATCTGCTCCATATATTAACCTTTTTTGGGGGTTTGCCGTTTCTTTTATAAGTCCCCAGAGTGAATGTTCTCAAGGTTATCTTAATGAACGACCTAAAAATGTCAACTGGCCAAAATCAGAGAAACTGTCTGTAAGGTATTTTAGTGCTGAAATGTGTTAATCCCCAGAAGAGGCATAAAACACCGCCCTTAGAACATCTTTCTATAATGGTCACATTTTCAACGAAATATGCTTAAATAAAGTTATTTAGAACAAAGGCATATTTCCTGCTGGATAGACACAAGTGAGACACAGAATGTATGCAAATAAGCTCAATGGCCCTTATTCTGGTTCACTCTCAAATGGACACTACCATGTGCACTGCAGGGGGGGGGGGCAGATGTAACGTGCAGAGAGATTTAGATTTGGATGAGGTATTTTTTTTTTCTGTGCAGGGAAAATACTGACTGCTTTATTTTTACACTGCAATATACAGTAGATCTCACTTTTAAGTAAAACCTCCACCCAAATCTAACTCTCTCTGCACAAGTTATCTAAGCCATAGTTGCCTATTTCCTGGTATTTCAAGCATTGCATGGCAGGGCTACAGTCACGCGATTCACGTCATTTGCTCCCATGGGGGGGGGGGGGGGGGGGGTGCGGGAGGCTTGCTTACCTTTACTTGCCTACCTTTCACCCAAGAGGTTGACCCAATTTCTCGCAGGGTTGGCAACCCTGATCTTCTAAGCGAAAGATTCAAACCCATTGGGGTGGGGGTATAAGTTTTTTAAATCAAGAGCAGCTTGGTTTTTGCTTTAATCAAATTATTGCTTTCAATTTCAGAGCAAAACAGTGGCTTCTATCATAATCTGAACTATGAGCTGTATTATGGTATAGTATGAACTGGAGGGCAATGTCATGTTACATAAAATGAACTGAGGCACTGTAATATGGCACAATATTAACTGGATACACTATTGCTTGGTATAATTTAAGCATGGAACATTGTAATGTGGCATAAAATAAGCTGGAGTCGTTGTAGTGTGGCATAATATGAACAGGGGGCACTGTAATGTGGCATAATATGAACAGGGGGCACTGTAATGTGGTATAATATGAAAAGAGGGCACTGTAATGTGGCATAATACGAACGGGGATACTGATGTGGCATAATATAAATTGGGGACACTGAAATGTTGCACTGCATAAACTGTGAGCACTACAGTGTGGCATAATATGAACAGGGGGCACTGTAATGTGGCATAATATGAACGGGGATACTGATGTGGCATAATATAAATTGGGGACACTGAAATGTTGCACTGCATAAACTGTGAGTACTACAGTGTGGCATAATATAAGATGAGGGCAAAACAATGTTGCATAATAAGAACGATAGATACTACAATGTGGCATTATGAACTGCAAATGTTTCAAAGTGACATAATATGCAATGAGGACAATGGGCCCGATTCAGACATGCAAGTATTTGGAGCCCAGCGAGCAGGTAAACACTGCCCCCGCAGAGTCCCTCCCCCTGCGCATGGCTGCAAATGCTATTAAATTATTTTCCACCTGCTTGCAACGCTGACTAAGTCTAGACTTACTGGGCTCTGCCATAGGCGTGGGAGGAAGGAGGCTGCTGCTTACATCAGCTTCCCTCCCTTCCAATGGCCGGGGAGACACTCCCGGAAAACGTCGGCTTTGCACCCCCAAACGCCCGGCACTTCACCCTGCGACCGGCCATGACATTAGTAGAATACTACTATGGGGCTTAAAATAAACTAGGGCATTACTAATGCTTCTAGAGAGATGCCTCTAGAAGCATAAGAGTGGGGCCCTTTCAAAATGTTGCTTCTTGGCCCTCAAAGTGTTTGCTACACCCCCAAACAAACATATGTAAATGGCAAATAGGTGGATAGAAATATAATTAAAGTCATTCTTCTAAAGCTTGAACCATGGACAGGGCACACAGTTATCATTCATCCTTTCAAATCAGTCATAGTCCAGTAGTGGTCTATGACCGGAGAGGAGGCAAAACTATTTTGTCCAGGACAAGTCCAAATTTGTGCCTTTCTGGTTTAAATCACAGTCACAGTTGGAGCTATCGGTGGACAGTCAATAGGTCAAGACATGAAAAGGTCAAGATGGTCAAAATGAGAAGCCGTGTCTGAACGGACTCCCTGCCAGCAATCTGATAGCTGGCCATCGCATAGTAAGGGAAAGTTAGTACTCCTATACATCTATCTGTTCACAAGTTACCAGAAAAGCTGAGGCACGGTGAAATTGCTAAAAAAAAATTCATACAAAAGAGCTCAAACATTTTAACTGGTATTGCAAACTTTTTTCTTTTTACAGAGCGCTTTGTTTTAACTATCTATGGTCAAAACGTTGGCACAAGTAAAAGGGTTGACATGGTCAAAAGGTTGGCTTTGGAAATGGTCTACATACAGTATGGTTTTAGAATTTTTTGGTGTCTACGTCGACATAGACCAAAAACGATATGCCAATGCGTCTTGGTGTTATTTCCTTACAAGTCTTAAAAGAATTTAAAAAAGTATAAAAAGAAATAAAAACAGCTGTTCCTCCCAACCTACCAATCTGACCATTGCATGAGCGTATGAAGACGTTTCTTAGCTAATGCTCCTTGCATACAAACTAGGCTTATCCAATTACCGGGCCAATTATAAATTATCCTCCAATCGGCCTGACAGTTGTATAGCGTGGCTCCCCTATTTTAATTTTGAATTGCACTGCAGCCCCACCTCTGGAGCCACCACTTGTTAGGATCAATCTCAAGGGGCTCATACATCTAATAGGCAAATCCCCAATATCTTGTTAATGATTCAATCCGCAGGTTGCCAATCGATATCTCGAAGGTTTGGAAATACACAACATGTTGAAAATCTACAACTTGCTTGATTATGATCATGTTTCGATTAATGATAGATATTGTCATAGCTGGTTCAAGTCAGGATATTATCTTTGTCAATTAGATAGAGCAGACCCCAGTGTTCATCTACAGCAGAACCAGCAGAATGTTACAGCATACTGCAGATATAACAAGGAGTGCAGGAGGGGGGTACAATGGTCAGTGATATCACAAATACCACTGCAGGCAAAGGAGACTGCTGCAGATTGAAGCCTCACTGGACTCACAGCAGCTCAGCACACAGCAACATGTGCTGGGCTAGAAAGAGATACAGTACTCTGAAATGAGGGTATAAGTGAAGAGGGGCCCCAGGAAATTAGTACCAGCCCCCTTCTCATCGCCATTGGTCACAACTAGACATCCCAGTTAGGAAGATTTGGTATTGCTCTCCTAACCAAGCAGCCAAATGTGGCAATAAAGTATGCACAGTGACATCCATATAATACAGGAAGCATCAGTGACTGCCATATAATACAGTATGCATAGTGACATCCATATAATACAGAAAGCATCAGTGACTATCATATAATACAGTATGCACTGTACAGAATACAGTATGTTATCCATATAACATAGAGCACATCAGTGGCTGCCATATAATACAGAGTATCAGTGACCACCATATAATACAGAGAGCATCAGTGACCGCCATATAATAAAGAGAGCATAACTGGCTGCCATATAATACAGAGAGCATCAGTGTCTGCCATATAATACAGAGAGGATCAGTGACTGCCATATAATACAGAGAGCATCAGTGACACCATATACTACAGAGAGCATCAGTGACTGCCATATAATACAGAGAGCATCACTGACTGCCATATAATACAGAGAGCATCAGTGACCGCCATATAATACAGAGAGCATCAGTGACTACCATATAAAGAGAGCATCAGTGACCACCATATAATACAGAGAGCATCACTGACCACCATATAATACAGAGAGCTTAAGTGACACCATATAATACAGAGAGCATTGGTGATGCCATATAATACAGAGAGCATCATTGACACCATATACTACAGAGAGCATCGGTGACTGCCATATAATACAGAGAGCATCAGTGACTGCCATATAATACAGAGAGCATCACTGACTGCCATATAATACAGAGTGCATCAGTGACTGCCATACAATATAGAGAGCATCAGTGACCACCATGTAATACAGAGAGCATCAGTGACGGCCATACAGACAGCCTCAGTGACTGTCATATAATACAGAGAGCATCAGTGACTGCCATATAATATAGAGAGCATCAGTGACCACCATGTAATACAGAGAGCATCAGTGACCGTCATATAATACAGAGAGCATCAGTGACTGCCATATAATAAAGAGAGCATAATTGACACCATATAATACAGAGAGCATCAGTGACACCATATAATACAGACAGCATCAGTGACATTATATAATACAGAGAGCATCAGTAACTGCCATATAATACAGAGAGCATCAGTGACATTATATAATACAGAGAGCATCAGTGACACCATATAATACAGAGAGCATCAGTGGCGCCATATAATATATAGAGCATCAGTGACACCATATAATACAGAGAGCATCAGTGACTGCCATATAACATATAGAGCATCAGTGACTGCCATATAATACAGAGAGCATCAGTGACCGCCATATAACATATAGAGCATCAGTGACTGCCATATAATACAGAGAGCATCAGTGACTGCCATATAACATGCATCAGTGACTGCCATATAGTAGAGAGAGCATCAGTGACCACCATATAATATATAGAGCATCAGTGACCGCCATATAACATATAGAGCATCAGTGACTGCCATATATTAGAGAGAGCATCAGTGACCACCATATAATATATAGAGCACTGCTAACCCTACTTAGTCTAGCAGGCATTCTTAACCTCAGTCCTCAAAGCACACTTACAGTACAGGTTTTAGTGATATCCAGGCTTCAGCACAGGTGGTTAAATCAAAATAGCTGTAGTACTAATCATGTCACCTGTGCTGAAGCATGGACATCACTAATACCTGCATCGTTCTCATGCCTTGATAACCATGGTTGGGAATGCCTGTTGTAGGGTGAGCAATGATTCCATTTTTTCTTTGACCTGTACTGTATATAGGGAACGTAATGCCATGAAATTGAACAGCAGGAACACAGAGGGTAAAGCTGAAAACTGAAATTGAACAGCACCATTCACAGATAACGCTGTCAAGTTTTAGTTTTAGTTGTCCATTAAAAATGTAAAAACAAACTTTTTTAATTGAATCCTTCTAAAGCAATGTGTAACAAACATTAACGAAGCGAACCAAACGGAGACCAGGCACTGAGAACAGCACGGCTTAAACTGCTTAAAAGCAATTTGTATTATGAAAGAACACTCCTAAGAACTGTATTTATTAGTGAGTTGTTACATTTCGTACTTGGCTTGATTGTTTCAAAACAAATGACAGTGACAATAATGCAGCTCAATGGCAAATTGGTATAATTATTACTTTAATCAGAGCTGTCCCTTATTTAGCTTAATTGCAAAATGCAGTCTCGTCTCAAGTCACGTCCTGCTGTAGCCGTGGCCAGCCCCCATCACCGACCGAGCGTCAATGCAGTGTCACCGCCGCTGCCCCGCTCGCCCAGCCACAACTGTCAATGCACATAAATGTATTGATGGTGACACATTTGCACGCATTGTGAGTCAAAGGCTCAATCACCTCCCATGTCCTTCCTCCATTGATTCTCTGATGAGGATTGAATACAACAACTCGCAGCTCAGGGGCATGTTGTAAGTAAATTAAAAAAAGAGGAGCTGATTTCTTGCAGATTCTGGGTAAATCTAAATGTGCTACAATATTAACCTCTTAGCTGCTCTATGCGAATAGACATTGGCTAATCGCAGCCCCAGAGGCTGGCTGAAGTGTTGTAGCACATAAAGGAAAACCATCACTGCATACAGTGGGCCTGATTGGTTGGCGTATGCTAACGACATTTTTGACTGAGAGAATGTGCCTGATTCTGTACCGATCATTAAACAGCGGTCGTTCGCTGCTTAGAGAGAGGCTTAACGTCGCCCACTGTTTGGCCGAACACCGGCTGCCCCCGTCCCACCCCCCCTCGTTGCCGAATCCCCTAAGTACCATGGGAGGGGATGTGCGCGAATAACACATCACCTCGCATTCAGCCGAAGGGGAGAGAAATCATTCGATGGTCACTGTAAATATGCGCATGTGCAGATACCCCGCCATCGGAAAGGGGACAAATTTGGCCTTGAATCACCACAAATGTGTGAAGATATGCGCTAATGAAACAGTTGCTGGGATTTGTATTGAAACGTCCACCGGAGCCCTCGCGGCTGCCCGCAACTACGTACGCATTCACAGTATTGACGCAGACCTGGAAAACATCTACTCCTCAAATAAGTCTATGGTCGCGCAGAATGGATGCAGCAAGTTGGGTGTGGATGGAAAGGTCTACATTGTCGACAGTCAATAGATTGACACCAAAAGGTCCATTGCACTGGGTCGACAGTGACAAAAGGCTGACATGCCACTAAATATAGATGTATTGGAGACTTGGATGTACCCACTCTAAAGGCATACCTACTCTATCCGCCTGTCTAGTAGCTCAAATAAGCGACTGGTGGCTTCCTGTTGGCCCTAAAGCTAGGGTGGAGTTAGAAAAAGCTCTATACAAGCACTTTTCCTTAGTGGATTTATTATGGATCCCATTCCAACTACGTCCTGTTCCCCAGTCCACTCCTAAAATTATATGTGACTCTCTCAGGGCATGGTATGTGACAGTAGTCAAATCTTTCATGTTGCCTACCCAGCATCTATCTTTATTAGCCCTCTCTAGACTCATACTTGATTTGAACTTCTCGACATGGTCATCCTGTGGAATATCTTCCATTGCTGATATAGTGGACGGTACTACAATCAATCAATCCCTTTTCTTCCCTCCAAGCCCAATATGACCTCCTGGACCAAGTAGGGTTCTAATTACATAGTCACACATTAGCCACTGGATAGCTTCCATGATGGCACTCTTCTACTTCTTCTGATATTTTGTAGAATTATCTTCTGGAAATGCCAGAGGTTCTATTATAAGGTAATGGAATGTGATGGGACAGAGTGAGGAGTTGGAGAGTAAGACACCTACACCGGTACAGTGGTTGAATGATTTGAATTGTTCTTCTTCTGAACGATGGGAAACAATCTACCTTACAGCCTTCCTCCATTGGTTCGTTCTTTCAATGTTAGAATCATCTTGAGATGCACTGTGAATGAATACACAGGCTATAGTACACTCCGGCCTAACTGCATAACTTTTAGCCCACTCAGTCTAAGTATTGCTGGAGGAATTGTCTGGATCTCCACTACGACTCTGCTCGGCACAATTTACAGTTCCCCATCGTAGTCCACATGCATGGTAAAGTATGAAAAAGTGAAAAGTGCGAAACTCATGTTGACCTTGTCATGTGTCACCATTGCCATGTCACCCTCTTGCTTTTGACCACCTTTTGCCAATGTCGGCCTAGTGTATTTCGATCTTTTTTTCACTGTCGACCTATTCATGTCATCATTTTAGAGTCGACCTATTGACATACACACATGTAGATCTATCAACCCAGCAATTGAGACTCCGCAGGCGTACATGATCACATTCGTCAATAGAGAAAATGATAAAAGAGGATTGCTTAGCGTTTATTTCTATGGCCGTTATAAATCTATTGGCAAGTCACAGATGATCGGTGGCCCTGACAACCCCGCTCCATATTAAATCGACTCCTTTGCTGTGTTTAAGTGATATCAGAAAAACATCATTATTTGTCACAAATCTTTGATCATTATAACATCTTTTATTTAGAACTCACGTTGCCTCTTGGTTTGAAGTTATAACTCTTCAAGTTAAAAACACGGTGAGAGTACAATAGGAAACGCTGATGTGAACAAGCTCCAAACAAATCAGCAGCGATGCATATAACAGTGCTCCAGGCACCAATCTAACAGATTATAACAATGTGTACTACTATAATGAGCAGAAATGATATAATACACATACCTTTCGAAGGCCTGTGCTTTTCAGCTCCAAGACATCCATTGTGTAGTTCACCCTTCGGCCATAATGATCAAATTGTACATTCCCTGTTAAACCCTGTATCCGAACCTTGAATAAAAATACATAAGTACAAAATAAATATCCAGTCCAGGAAAAACCAACAGATCAAATCAAATGTACAGAGAAATCAAATATACCAGAAATGGGTGTGGTTTCACTAGTTCATACCCTCCAACATGACCCGTTCCATTAGGTACAACATGCTCTGTTCCTGGACTTCCTTGCCAGTGGCAGTTGCAGATGTGAGCCTGCAGCACAGTCCGATATTCAAAAAAGGGAGCCACACATACTGCCACTGCAAACATCACTGTCCACTGTCCCTCCCCCCCCCCCCCCCGCTTTGAATTTTGGGCTGTGCTGGAGCCTCTCCTCTGTAACTGCCAGTGGCAGAGAAGTCCAGGAACAGAGCATTTTGTACCTAATGGAATGATTTACGTTGAAGGGTATGCTAGATGACATTTAGAAGGTAAACATTTAGGGGTACATATATTTATGGGATGTTGCTATGGGCAACCAATCAGAATCTACTATATTGCCCATAGCAACATCCCATGTGAAATGAAACTCCCATCGTAATAAATGTCCCCCTTAGAATATCAACACTAGAAAGTCAACAGTCAGAATCTCAGCATGGATGTTGGGTTGACATGGTTGAAATGATGGCACACTTAGAATGTCGGCATTTAACATGTCAACACCAGAATGTCATTATATTTTTGCCTAAAATTAAATGTAACCCTAATTTTAAACCTAACCTAATCCAGCTACCCCATTAGTTCTTTCCACATGTGTCTACTATTCGCCATGTTGTGTACACCACAGAATAGTCCTCACTGAGTCACCTTTGCCACAACATTGAATGGTGGGAGGTATGTGTGCAGTGAAACAGGGGACAGATCCAATTAATCTCATAGCTGGCACTGAGGAACAGACTAAAGGTGTGTCCAGAATATACTGTACACATACATTGGCGGGAGCGAAACACAGGTTATAATCCCCTGGTCTCATGTCCTGCACTTAAGGATGTCTCTTTTACCCTAATTCCCAAAGCAATCTATATCAGAACAGATGTGTGTCTGTGGTTCTCTTTGCTAGTTATTCTGACAGGAAAAGATGGATGTGTCCTTTTTACTTTTTATATTAGTAATATTTAATCAGATAAACAATGTAAAAGACATTGTATCATAATGCCTACTGATACTAAAGAATAAAGCATGTACTGTATTATTCTAAGTCAATAACTTTGTATGTGTCATGGGTTTTATTTAAAATATTGTAGTATGCATCATGCAACTGATTTTCTTCCTAAAGAGAGTTGATCTGATTTTCAAAAAACATATTAAAAATAACAACTATTGTATAACCCAGCGATGGCTAACCTTGACACTCCAGCCGTTGTTGAACTACACATCCCAACATGCCCTGCCACAGTTTTACTATTTGGCCAGCTAAAACTGATGCAGGGCATGCTGGGATATGTAGTTCAACAACGGCTGGAGTGTCAAGGTATAACCAATACAGCATGGCTATTTATTGGACAGCACAGGATCCGCCTCCAATTATAAAACGGTGCCTTGCAATAAAAAGGCATACAATCCATTAACTCTAGAATTGTATTAGAATTGGGCTAGACCTACTTCCCTATGAATGTGGCATGCCCCATGTTGATATCACTATACAATGTCTTAATGGGTCCACCACCGCTTTGCGGAGTGTCCTGCACACTGCCCTGATTAGAGGCAACTAAAATTTGTGAATTATGGTTCAGTAGATTCAACATTTAAATCTTGGGAAACAGTATAACTTTCTTCATATGTCCCAGATATATTTACAGTGCATAAATTATTCTCCAAGCCACAGTGCGAAACGCATTGGAAAGGGAAGTCCAGGTGGGTTATGGTATAGCTGGTTGACCAGGTGTAGATTGACCATGTTATGTCAACCACCCTTAGTCGACCCAGCTGTTTGACGGCTGAAGATTGTCCTTAGAGCAGCAGTAACGGGACCACGGCCGACAGGAGTTTTTCAGGACTTTTTGGTGCCAAATGTCACAGGGGTCCCCGGGGACACTGTATATGTGCACAGTGCCTCCTCGCGAGGCTCGCTCCACTCACCATGCTTTGTGCCCGCTGCATCGCTGCACTAAAATATAAGTCTATGTCCACTTGGATAGTAAAATATGACCCAAGTAGAGCTGCACCAAAAAATCCTGAAAAACTGCTGTCGACAATGTGACCATCATCCATGGTCCCGCCGATCATCCGCTTGCAGCTAACTAGCTTTACTGCAGCCCTAGTGGCCGCCGACTAGCCGTCTTACTCAGCGGCATCAACTATGGGTGGCCGACCATAACACAGTCAATCTACACTCGGCCGACCAATGTGTTCACAGTGACAAATAAATAAGAAAACAAAAACAATAACAGCTCTTTAATGTAGCTTTCACATCACATAAAACATTTTGAAACGTTTTGAAAAACTGTAATTTTAAATGGTATTTTAAACGGGTCTAGTGTTCATATTGCAGCAGATTACCATTTTAAAATACCGTTTAAGTACAATTCACATCACCAGTCAAGCCGTTTAACCTCTGAACACGTTTCTACCCACAGCTTATTTCCTGGTTCAGGGAAGGGACACAAGACAAGGGACAGCCTATCACAGTGCTCTAACCTTTATTTTTTACTAAATACCATTTCAGTGCCATTCAGACAGCACAAAAAACGGCTCTGAATTGGCTTTAAAACGGGTAGGACTCTGCTTTTTAAACGTGTTGAAATACCAGTTAACTTTAAATGGTATTTCAACTATGACACTTTCACACTGCAGCCTTAAACGTTTTAAAAGGCAAAAAAACGGCAATATACCGTTTTAAAAGTGTGATGTGAAAGGTAGGAATATGGTCCTTCTGTGCGCTTAAACATAGGTTTTATAAGTAATAAGCAGGAAAAAGATATATACTAAGGGATTACCTGTTTAAGTGTTCTCTCCATATCAATTCCCTGACCCCAAGGAGCCGCTGGATTAGCAAGACAATCGCCTGCGTTTCCTCTTCTTGAAAGATCAATTTTTTGTCTTCGCATATTACGGAATGCCTCCGCCATCACAAGGACTCCGTCATAGGTCAGTGCCGAGGTATACTGAGAGAATTGCAAAACAAAATGCTCTATTTTAGTATTGGCTTATATACATGGATATCCAGGTCACTTGCCTGACACTGGAAAATGGCCCTTATTCTGGTTGACTCACTCTTGTACAAATTCGCAAGGGGGACCGATGTTTTGCATATGCGCATGTGCAGCAGCATTGCTGCCCATGTGTATACGCCGAGTGCGTGTGAAATCGGGAAATAATCCACCCCCCCCCCCTTTCAAGCGGGGGGGGGGGGGGGGTGGAAAGGGGTGTGGGATGCTGGGCAGGACCATTAGCATATGTGAACGCCCAGTGTTTCAGGGGTGTTTCCATGAAAACGCTGGGTGTACGCATGCTAATGCATTCGTGAGGGGTCGGACAGCTGATATAACCAGATGTCAGCTGCCCGCCCGATTCCCTGGATCTCTTCACGCATATGTACGAGTGGTCTTGACCACTCTTACATATGCGTGTGCTTTCAGCATCATTCGCAGGTCGGGGACCATTGAAAGATGGGGGAGGTTCCCACCGGCATGCCAATGGATGTTTATGTAAAACATCCATTGGCATGCCGGGCGAACAATCCCGGCGTGCGAAGGGGGGCGGGCGTACCACCATTCGCAGGGCAGGTTCTGGATGATTCGCAAGGGTGTGAATTCACGCCCTAGAAAGTCAACCAGAATAAGAGCCAATGTCTCTAAGTCAAGGCCACTGCACATGAAGTACCTACAGGGGGAGCTCCAGAGGCGGGGCTGCAGCACAGTCCAAAATTCAAATAGGGGAGCCACAGCCACTGCCAGTGAGTCAGTTTAGAATGGCAGTTGGTGGCAATTGCTGGGCCTCCCTTATTTGAATGCTGAACTCAGCTGCAGCCCTCTCAATGGAGCCTCCTCTGTGTTCCTACAATATTGGTTTTTCACATTTACATTTTACAAGGTGACACGAATGTACAAAGTCTACTAAAGGCCTTAATCAGCAATACTCTGCGTTGTACAGTATAATTTGCAAAAATGTGGACACAATTCAAAAAATTGCCTTTGTTGAGGACTTCAGATAAGGACCAATTTATTAATATAATTTTACAAACAATTTAACAAATCCTGAGTACAGGAATGCAGGCCACAGTCCACAATTATTTCACTGGGGAAAGTTGTTTGGCCAAATTTACCAAAGCCTATTGTTTTGGAGCTTGGCCACAGTAGTTAACGCCAATGACAAAGGGCATTAGCTATTTTAGTCTATGGGCTACAATATTGATGGAACAGGATCGTCTGATCCTTCTACTGTAGTTGCAGGAATCCAAAAAGTTTAGTCTTTTGTTGGGGAAAGGTCTTTACCAGGGCAGTCTTTCATTGTATGCATTATCCTGGCGACCAGGCATTGTTTATTACCTATGATAAATTGGGGGCTAACGAATGTAAAATTGAAGGAAAAATAACCAATGAGAAAAAAACACAGTCCCCATTGTATGTAAAAAAGTATTTGGGTAAATATCATGGAATTTCATGGCGATTAATTTAGTCATCTGCCACGGAATACCTGACGTTATCATGGTACCTATTTCTAAAGTTAACAACCCAATAATTAGTTTACCTTATACCTTCCTATATTCTGCAGGGCCAAGGTGGAACTACTGAAAAGGGTGCATGGCCATGACGAAATGGGAATGGCTTCCAGAGAATAATGAAATTACAAGCCATGCCTCCCCTTTTAGCCCCCTCAACTTTTAGTTATTGTGTGGGCATGCCGAGCACTACATCAACCAGCTGTAAAATGGCCTTTTTTAGGGAAAGACCGACATATAAAATATCCACAGCCTACCCCTCAAACTAGCAAAAAAATGACATGTCGACATCAGCAACGGCGGCTATATGCATCTGAATGGAGCAGCACTTGAATTACTCTGTCGGGCGCCATCTGGTGGACGCTGGTGCACACAACACTTGAATTCCCCCCGGAGAGTTGAGGAGGAGCATTAGCCATTTATTACAGATACAGATAATGGAAGCCATCTGCAGTTTATTTTTTCACTGTGGAAATTTCCTTTCACACAGGGAAACAAAAACGTATAATGCTGCGAGGTAAACTGTATACCCCATTACTTTATATACCACAGGAAATCATTAATGGGGTGTACAGTGACCTTGCAGCTCTATACTTATTTTGTTTTTCTATTGTCTAACAAGGAAGAATTGGGAAAATAACAGCATACAAGCACACAGAGGCTCACTAGAGTAACATCCAATTTATCATTTATTGGTAAATAAGACTCTGGTGGACCGAGATGTGCGTGTAGGTACAGTTTGCTGTCATTTTATCAATTCTCCTTGTTAGACAATAGAATACATCCAGTAATTCACACGGCACCGAGGTCAACATGGTAACGGAGTAGCTGAGGTACAACAGGTCAACAATGAAGAGTTTAATAATACGGCAATATGGAGTTTGCCTCAGACAGAGTGTACTGTATTCCTGCTCACGAAGCACCTGTGGTGGGTTTCATTTAATCAATGTCAGGATCAAGCTAAATCCATGACCTCTTAAAGGATTCTTACGAGCACCACTGGGATTTCCTAACACACAATAAAAAAGATTAAAAAAATAAAATGGCCTCCAAAAAACTCAGGTCAAGTGTAAATGTTCATTATTTTGTAATGGGTAGCAGGAATTGATTTGAAACCTGTTCCACTGTATTTTATACAAAACTGGCCCGGGGATAAACTTACGGAGCGGCAGCTATTATAAGTCCGGTGCGCTTTACACTTCATGTGAGCGCTGCTTTAAATTTTCACCCGAAACCTGCCGAAAACTGGTGAGTTTAGTAAATATATCCCCTGGTCGCGACAGGATTATTTAAAACTGTTAATGTACAGTAAAAATTTAAATACATGTGAATGTGTGTATTTGCTATTGAGGGAGAATTTACTAAGATGGGAGTTCTATGTCACATGGGATGTTGCTATGGGCAACCAATCAGAATCTACAGTAATTCTAGAAGATATCTGATTGGTTGCCCATACCATCCTCCCAGGTGAAACTCCCATCTTAGTAAATTTCCCTCTGAGTACAGCAGTGGCGTAAGTTTGTTCCAGTTGCCCGGAGGCAAGATATATATTAGTGCCCCCCCCCCACACACACACACACTCACCCCTATATAACCTTATATAAAATATATATTTCTGTATAGATAGATAGATAGATAGATAGATAGATAGATAGATAGATAGATAGATAGATCGGAGAACACATAAATATTTCAAAACTCAACCATAAAAACAATATAGTTGGACTTTCAATAACTGATTTAAACTTCCAAGGGGAAGAGAGGTGCCCCCTTGGGAGCAGGAGCCCGGTGGCAGATGACTTCATTGCCTCCTAGAGTTCTGCCTCTGGTGTACAGTATGTATAAAAGTCTCATGGTGGGGATAAGAGAAACCTAAAATAACATTTCACAGTTTTATTTTACCTCTTTGTAAACATGGAAAAAGAATATACATTTACAGTGTCTTACTCATAAGTGGTAGCTCTTCATGCACTGTATCTTCTATGATGCCATATTTTCCCCTATACATAACAAATATGGTGGCATTCTGAACATTAGAGCTGCAGACAACTCTGAATAAGTTAACTTTAATTATGGCAATAGAACCTTGAAAGTATCAGGATGCCAACACCAGAATACCGGGGAAGGGGTGGGGTTAGGCTTATGCACAAGTGGGGGGCTTATGATTAGGTTGCAGGGGGTTAGGGTTAGGCTTTGGGTAGGGGGGGTTTGGGTTAGGCATTTATAAGCGGGGGCTTAGGCAGCGGGGTACAGGGATTTGGTTTAGGCACTAGCAGGGAGGGTTAGGGTTGGGCTGTGGACGGAGAGGGTTAGGCTGCTGCAATGGATGGTAAGAGTTTGAGGGGAAGGGGGTGGGTACACGTATGGAGCCTCTGTCTAGATTCTCAGTATTGGGATACTGGTGTTGGCCCTTGACCACCGGCATCTTGAGCTTTAGACTGCTATATTGGTCACAGATAGAATGCCAGATCATGTAGAAGGGGAGTTATAGTCTCATCGGGGAAGTATGTATAGGATCGATGGTTACGGCCTTTATACTTTGTGGGGGGGGGGGGGGGCTGCAGTCCGACATCTTGGCTGCGGCCCACTGGTCTTTTTCCATTGCACAAGCAAAACAGTATGGGGTCCGGAAGCATTTCTGCCAGTAGCATGGCAGACGTTTAGTCCCAGAGTGAGAAGCTGCTTAATAGAAGACAAATCTACAGTTAACCTTCCTAAATATATATTTATGAGGTTGAAAGTCACCTTTGGTGGGGTTTCTGATCCTGGGTATTCCCTCTGGTCCAGTGTCTTCCACCGCTGCATTAATTCAGTGACGATCGGAGTATTGAAATCCACCAGCTGGAATCCTGTCACATTGGCCCCGCCGTGCATAAACCTGTCAAGCGAAAGGTCCTTCACGCCCTAAAAAACAAATATTCAAAGTTCAATTCAGCAATTTGCCCCCTTATTCTTCCGTTGCCTGTAACAGAACGTGTTGTAGTAACCGTCAGCTACTAGACATCTGCTAGGTTCAGTTTATGTCTCAGAAAGTTCAAGTGCTACAGAAACAAACACAGCAGATGGGAGCTAATAAGTCTTGTTCTGCGTTTATTGAAAAGGTCTATGCAAAAATGACCACGTGTTATAGCACTAATACCACCTCCATCTCTGTGGATGACACAAAACTGTGTAGGGTGATTAAAGTGGCGGAGGACGTCTCCACGATGCAGAGGGATTTAAACAAACTTAATGAGTGGGGAGATAAATGGAAAATGATAAATGTAATGTTATGCATCTTGGGAGACATAACCATAGTGCGACTTATGGAAGTAAACAGGACAGATTTGGGCAATTCAGAATTAGAGAAGGACCTAGGAGTCACAATCGCCAAAAACTGGGGTTCAGGGCTCAGTGCCATAGTGCGGCCACTAAGGCCAACAGGATACTAGCCTGTATATATAAAAGGGCATAGAAACTAGGGAAGATAATGTAATTATACCACTCTATAAGGCACTGTTTAGACCTCATCTGGAATTCTGTGCGCAATTCTGGGCCCCACACTACAGAAAGGACATTATAGGGCTGGGAAAAGTCCAGAGAAGGGCGACCAAATTGATTAAAGGGATGAAGTCATTAACCTATGATGAAAAATTACCAAACTAGGAATGTTTACTCTAGAAAAGAGGCATTTAAGAGGAGACATGCTTAACATGTACAAATATATCTGGGGGCAATATAACGAACTACATTATCATGTACCCTCTTTGCTTTGAGGGCAAAGACTAGGACACGTGGGCATGCGCTTAAGGTGCCCATACACTGCTGCGAT
The DNA here is from genome assembly GCF_055691185.1 of Crinia signifera. NCBI lineage: Eukaryota > Metazoa > Chordata > Amphibia > Anura > Myobatrachidae > Crinia > Crinia signifera. Next base: position 370,767,729 of record NC_139218.1, read on the forward strand.
TTCTCGCAGCAGTGTATGGGCACCCAATATGCTGCAAGCTGTCCGACACCTTCCCGGCGACCGGGACGCATACGATCCGTCACAATTTGTTATGACACACCGCCCGTCAGAAGGGCAGCCGGTCCAACCACCTGCTCGGGTTTGATGTGCACGGGACCTTGCACCGGACCCAACGGCATGCCAGGGACAGCCAGTTTGGTCCGATTTAACAGGGTGGGATTTTACTCTGGTTGGGTAGAATATACTTGATGGCAGGGCTGTGCAATTTATAAGCCCAGTGATTCATTCTGATTAGCCCCCTAAATACAGTAAACATAAAATCTGATGCCAGATCTATTAAACCTTTTCTTTTGTGAAATATTTTTTATTAGTTGATGGATATCCCCGAAAACACCCATTTTCAGAAAGTTACAATCAAATAATAGTTTTAAGTATGGCCATGGATTATCGAGATCATGGCCGTATTGCAACAATCCACGCCGTTTACACAGCCACACCCCCTTTTTGACGATCGGCAGGTGGCACATTGAATACCCTGGCCAATAAACAGGTGAGCAGGCCGAGAACGGGAACTGTTGGAATGTCCCGACAGTTGTGACCCGGGATTGAATACCCCCCTAAGACTTTGGAAAAATGTTAAAGTAAAGATACCGATTTTGTGATGTGTAAAATAAATCCAATTGACAAAGTTGGCTTTAAAAATGTGATGGCTTTTAACCTGCCTAAAGGCCATCATACACTATGCGACTTCTCCGAGGGTAGATGTCACATTACGATCTTCCTTGAACAGCTTCCCGGATAGCAGGATCATATACAATACATCATATGCAGTCTTTTTGCATACGATGTATCATATGTGTTCCCAGAAAAGGCTGAAGGATCTGATAGATCTTGATGGCGGCCCTTGCACGGGACTGCACATCATATCCGAATCGGAGGTGAAACACATGCAATTTGCCACTTTTCACACGATTTCCCAGCCCGATGCGTTAGGGTCCTATGAAAAGGCCCAAAAGCACACTAGTGTATGGCCATCTTTACTGTCCACTACTCTATCTACTATACACAACAATAACTGATGGGCCAGGTCATCCAGTAAATTACTTTTCATGCTGCTACTCCAGTGTGCATGTTAATGAAGGACTTATACCCATTTTTCCCCAACCCGGGATTTTTGTCAGTGGAAATGGTGACTAGGTAAAAATTTTGTTACCAGGAACCAATCATAGTTTTAAGCATGTTAAACCCAAGTAACAAGCTGTGGAAAGGGCTCTTACCTAATTTTTTCGACCCGGGCTTTGGTGCAACACACTGCCCGCCCATCCACCACTGACAGCCCACCTCCCTGCCAGTACCCACCTGCCCGCCGCTGACCTTCCTGTCCGCTGCCGGTGCCCACCCATCGCTGAGCCCCCTGCTGGTGCCCATCTGATGCCACCCCCTCCACACACCGATGGCCATCCTTTGCTTAACTACCGCTGTGCTTGGCACACTTAAACTTTCCTAACTGCAGTTCTTGCAGAGGGAACTTTAAAAAAAAATTCTGAAAAACTTATGTTGACCATATGTTGTCAACTTTTTGACCATGTCGCATATTAACCAATAGTGGTTGACTTATTGACTGTTAACCCAATAACTGTGACTTAAAATCTGGATCCCGGGATGGTAATAGCATGTATGGTGTCTTATGCCCGTTCTAGGCTTTTAAGCAACTGCTAGCTGCATGTAAGTAAACCTTTGTAACTTGTGTTGGTATTTATCGGCACTCTGGCAGCCAGAAGCCTTGCGTTTTTTTGAGATGCAGGGCTATGTAGTGCAGCACAGGGAGAGAATAGAAGATTGCTGAGGGAGAATTAGCATATATGTGATAGAGACAGATACTGCAGAGGAACATAAGTGACTATAACAGGCACTAAAATTTGCCTTAAAAAAGAACAATATGTCCCTTGAGTTATTAAATGCAGACAAAGCTAAGAAAATGTACTTCTTCTACAGACTGTTCCCTTTATACATAACTAGTCTCTGACATGGAGAAATAAAGCATTCAAGGTATTTTACCAAAAATGAAATCGCTCTAAAAATAACTGGACCCATTGTCTGACACATCTGCTGTATTATTGCTGTATTCTTCAATTGAGGATGCAGTAAAAATCCCAGCAGTCAGGATCCACACAGTCAGTGGGATAACAACGGACAGAACACATCCCGCAGGTAAGTAGTGGGGTGAGGAACGGAAGATTAGGGTTAGGCTGCACTGTGTGGGACATTAGGGGGAGGGAAAACGCTGGGCGTTCTTATGCTAATGAACCGATGATGCGGGTGCGGGGAGGGGGGGGGGGGGGGCGGACAGCTGACATCACCGGATCTGCGTGCACATTCCACATCATCCGATAGTCTGCGACCATCAAATGATGTGGGTGTTCCCCCGCATGCTGCCAATGGCTGTTTATGTAAAACATCAATTCGCAGCCAGTACGAACGTACGTGCATTGTGAATGATGGGCCGGCATACCACCATTCGCAAAGCAGGATCTGGTTGACTCGCAAGGATCGAACGAGCAAATTAACCAGAATAACCCCCAATAATTGGTGTACCATGATTTAACAAATACTTTTACTACCAGACATGGGCCCTTATTCTGATTGACGCGGACTTTACCGCGTACTTACGGATCGCGTCTTTATGACGTCTGCGCATGCGTGGAGAACGCTACGCGCATGTGCCACGCCTTGACTCGGTACCAGTTCGGGCAAATCCCGTCCAAAACTGTTCACCGCTATCAGTCTGGAAATAGGGGCGTATTATGGGCGTCATGCGGAATGACACATGGGCGTAGTTTCAAAGTGGGCAAAACGGGGCGGAAACATGGGCGGACACGGGGGAGTACACTTATGTTGGGGGGCGTACATTCGGAAACCACTCCGAATGCACGCGATGAAAAAAGGGCAGAAATGTGCGGTGTCCACAAGTGTACTATTGCTTTGCGGACACCACTCGTTCATGCGGTAGGCGAACGTACGCCTAATGACTACAACCATTAACACCTGAACCCAATAGAATCTACTCCTTTACTCATTACTCACTAATAGGACGCTTGTCAGTGCTTTAATTGAAACCATTGCTGCTTCAAGGAACCCGTACTAAACACCCACATATGCTGTAAGGGTTAATGTGTGCAATGCATGTGTTAGGCATGCTTGTAAGGATATATTGGAATCTAATTGATTCCAATTACAAATAAGCTGTTTTTTATGAGGGTAGGTAATTGAATAAGTGGGTCATGTGATGTATTGCAGAAGATACTTCATAGTGGGTTGTTTGGCGGAAATCCTCCGCTTACGTGCGGTAGCACCGCTTGGCTCCCGTTCGGATGCGGTATTCCCGAGCATACTCTGTAATACTCTGTAATACCGTGACGAATCGGAGTGTTTCTCCCGCACACGCATGATTTGTATGTCGTCCGTAAACACGCCCTGTTCTTAAAGAGTGAGTCCGTCCGAATGCGGAGGACACGTGGGCGTTTCTACGGACGATGGCCGCATGCGGAAAAACACCGTGGCGTGCGGACCGCTCCGTAAGAATGCGGGAATTTCCGCACAGATCAGAATAAGGGCCATGGTGACGCTATTGTTTTTGTTTGATTAACAGTTGAATAAAGTTATTCACAAAATGCTGGTCACATGACAGGTATCTGCTTCTATTAGTCGAAGGCCAGCGAATTCCCACATTGCTTACAATGCAAAGTGCACCTAATGTATTCTGCCTGTGCTCCATTCAACTCAAAACAGCAGGTCCTGAATTTTAATTTCCAATGAAGCACTTGGAGGAGAAATCGCTTGCTCAAAATCTATACGCTAATAAAATATTAATTATTCAAAAAATAAAAAAAATCCCGACACCACTTTTTGCAGGTGTGTAATTTTCTGAGGATAAATAGGCCTTGGGCGCACATGCCGCGCATACTATTTGACTGTATAATCAAGTTGATAAATGCTCTTGTGATTAGAGTTTAATGAGATGCGTGTAGGGAGAAGACCGAGTGAAAGTGGCACTTTTACTTTTTCCAGTGATTTTGCGCCAATCTGGCATGCAGGAAAATGAAAATAAATAGACTCTCAGAATAAATTAATGAACACAAATACTTACCAGGTTTGCAATAATGTAATGATAGCCTTTCACATGCTTCCCAACGCTGACAATCTGAAAAAAATAAAATAAAGGAGTCTTATTTTAGAGATAAAAGAAGCAAAATAAAAAGTACAAAAAAAAAACAAAAAACAGAAAATAATTTTATTATTCTATAGAGCAGGGGTTCCCAAGCTTTTTAGAATCACAGCACCCGATAGTATCAGCACCCCTAGGCCAAAAGTTTGTTATGGAGAAATTAAATAAATTGTGTTTATACAACATCTTTAGATTTATTTATGCTTCTGTTTGTCCAAATAATTTATGATTGGCAGCCACAAGCACTGGTTTTGCCTATTACATTAACAATAATTATTTTGACCACCAACCTGAGGCACCCCTGCAAGGGTCCTGGGGCACCCCTGCAAGGGTCCTGGGGCACCCCAGGGTGCCACGGCACACAGTTTGGGAACCGCAGGATGCTGCAGTCGGGAGGTTGGGCTCCCCATTGGTGTAAAATTAATTCCCCAAACTCAATGACAGTTCATTCATTTGAATTTCAAGAGATTTGGGGTTTTTTTATTCTGCTGAACAAAATCATCATTTCCCCCCTTTATAAGCATCCTGCACCCACAGAAATATACTGACCATTAAAATAACAGGAAATATCACTCATCCCACTTATATAAAACAATCTCTTCTGTTTATCACCAGTGAGATTATTTGGTACTTATATGTTAGTTGGGCGCCCACTAAGCTATGTGCTTAGTTTTCCGCGTACGCTCGTCACGCTTCGGGCTTGGTGGCTCCCTGCGCCACACTATATAAAATCAACTCCACGCCAACATGGATAGTGGGGGTATGAGCGTACTAACTATAGTGGGCGCCCAACTAACATATAAGTACCGATTATTTTTGGAGATTCCAAGGTGATTTTTCCCCTACACCATAGAAACTTGTGAGATATACGGTCTATTTTATCATTATTTTAGGGGTGTGATTTCTGAGAAAGTAGATTTATGTGGTGGGAATCACTTAGATAAACACATGATAGGAGAGTTGATCAAAACTCAACATATGATTGATCTCCCCTTTAAAACATAAGCGGCCCGTTACACAAATAACATACCCCAAAATATGATGAAAACAGCTTCCCCAAATATAGATCAAGTTTTCCCAGGACAGAACAAAATACGCAACCTCTGGTTCTCTTGTGTAATTATTCCAAATGGCAGTATTTACAAGGGTTTTTTTTTTATGACATAAAACCCTTTGACATTTTATCACAGAGAGATTTATTTACGCTAGACATTTTTAGTTTTGAAGACCTTGTTACAAAAATAATGAATATCTCAGCTTTCAGAATTCACATGAAAACATGTTACAGCACCAGTTTGCTATTTTATGCCCGGAGCTGATTAATGTACACTACGTGCTTAGCTGCATTTACTTCAGGGTTGCTGACTTTTGTAGCCTCCTCTCTGGGAGAAACCCGGAGAGGAGACTTTCAGCAGGACTTCGGGGGGGGGGGGATGAGCATGACATCATTAAGCCCTGCCCGTGGGAACAAAAATGACCCGATTTGTCAATCTCCATGGAGGGGGCGGTTTAAAATGACACAATTGTGACACGTTAGCCCCGCCCTCTCCACAGAAATCGGCAGATACGTTTATTTGCATGCCAGCAGAGTGGGGTGTCCCCCAGAATCCGGGAGGGTTGCCCACCTTTCCAGGGGACCGGGAGGGGGACCCGATTTTCGGGACCGGGTAGGCAACCCTGATTTACTTTTAAACAGTGGTGTGGTAAGGTGGGGATGGGATGGTAGGAAAAAGACACCATACAAAAATTTTAATTGGAATCGGGGGAATGAGAAGGATAAATATTTCTTAACCATTTGAGTGCCAGGGCCGTAGTCCAGGAATCACTTTAGTTATTGCCGGCAAATGATCTGAATTCAATTAATTGAAGTCTATTTTAATATTGCGAAAATATGAACCCTAATTTTCTGAGACCCCCCCCACAAGGCTAACAGCAAAAAAAAAAGAAAGAAAAAAAGTTGCTGTGAGCGACACTGGCAGTTTTAGCGGATATTTTGCACATCTGTCACAGCAACGTCGGTACTCAAAGGGTTAAGCCTTTGAAAATACATATTTGTGCTGTATTAGATTAAAACGGAATCCTATCAGAATGTCGGCATGTTCTGAATGTTGACAAACAGCGTTGACAAGGAAATTAGGTTGACATTGAAAATGTAGACATTCAAAATGTCACTGAACATAAGGTGTAAGGTACATTGCAGGCCGCTGATGGGCCTGAATAAGACCCATGGGGCGAGATTTAATAGAATTCTAATTAAGGTTCCGAAATCGAATTTTTTCAAATCGCATCTTCAACAGAACTCCCATATTGGTCAATTTACCCCTGAGTTTTGACTCCACAGAGTTTATGTAATAAGATGGGAGTTCTGTTTCAGATGGGATGTTGCTATGGGCAACCAATCAGAATGTACTCCTTATTTATTTACTGTAGCACAGGCATGTCCCAACTATGGCCCTCCGGCTGTTGTGAAACTACAAGCCCCATCATGCCTTGCCACCGTTTTGCTATTAGTGAATGCTAAAACTATGGCCAGGCATGCTGGGATGTGTAGTTTCACACCAGCTGGAGGTCCACAGTTTGGACATACCTGATATAGTACATTGTGACTAATTCCATAGAATGAACCGAAGTGTCAAAGCTGCAGAAGTTGACGAGGGACCTGCTGGTAACTATCAATGAAACGTGTGATCATGTAAAGGCTATTTTACTAAACGGTGTTTCCATGAGAACACATAAATGTCCCGCCCCCCATAGTGGTGTAATGGTCTGTGTAATATATAAAGTGTGAGTGTTTAGCTTCCCACAAGTGGAGCCATTGACCTTGAGTGGGCATACTGTACATTATTAAAAACATTACACCGAATGTATCATTTTACTGGGAGAAAGCAAATTCCAGCAGGACGCAGAAGATAATGTTTTACTTTACTTGTTTCAAACTGTGTCGGTCATAAAAACAAGTTTGAGCATATTACTGTAATATATTGAGATTATACTTAAAGATTATCTTTACGAGTTTAGCTTTTCCACTAAGTTAAAATAAAATGCAGTGTTTAAATATCCCTAACGGCAGGGATAAGCCTCTAACGGCCCAGCAGGGTCTCCTGTATACACTGGTCAGAGTCACACAGCAGATCATGGGACATTGGCCCTCATTCATTCGGAACGGGGCGATCCATTTCAATGTTTTGGGCTCTGCGCATGATATATTAAGCATATGTGCCCTTTGCGAACGGCTTTGACGACTTGCCGAGCCGTTCGCAAGGATCTGGGTGTGCCGGGGGTAGACGGTGGCGGGGGGGGGGGGAGGGGTCACCCATGGGAATGCCCAGCGTTTATATGTGTGTCCCCATGAAAATGCTGAGCGTTCCCATAGAATAGAATAGAATCAACTTTATTGGCCATGTGTGCTTGTGCATACTAGGAATTTTTTGTGGATATACAGTGCAGCATCAAGCAGGGATGAAAGGAGGGGGAGGGGGGCATTACATACATTACATTGCGACATTACATGCGGGGAACACATGCCCGCCGAGCAGCACAGCGCCTAGGCAGCCATCAGTGGCGCCACTGGTCGCTGCGGCGGCCAGGTAGGTAACAGTTTAGCAGGGACAGTACAGTTATCGCACAGGGAACATATACCCACTGAGCTGCGCAGCGCCTAGGCAGCCATCAGCGGCGCCACTGGTCGTTGCAGCAGCCAGGTAGGTAACAATATAAACAGAGACAGTACAGTTATCACACATAGAACATATACCCGCCGAGCTGCACAGCACCAAGGCAGCCATCAGCGGCGCCACTGGTCGCTGCGGCAGCCAGGTAGGTAACAGTATGAGCAAAGACATCGCAGTTAAAGCAGAGACAGTACAGTTATCACACAGGGGACACGAGGTTACATGTGGCTGAGTGCACAGATCCTAGGCAGCCATTTGCGGCGCCAACTTCCTGTAGGAGAACCACAGCAGCAGAAGGGCTCAACAGCCCACAGCAGGATGGATCCTTAGGCTGTAGGGGGGCAGTGTCTCAGGGCCCTGGCTGAAGCTGCAGCTGGGGGGGGGGGAGCCAGCATGAGGGGATAGACAGAGAGAGTCAGTGGGGCTGGAGCTTGGGCTGGAGGCAGGTACGCGGGTGGGACGATGTGTGCCAGGGACAGGCGGCTAACAACACAGGATGTCAGCCGTCCGTCCTGTCTTTGTCCCTGCGATCGGATGTAAAAGTCACTGACTTCCATTTGCAATCATTTGATGGTCGCTGACCATCGATTGATTTCTCCTGCAGAGGAGGCATGCGAGGGGGCGTGTTTTGTTACACATCCCCTCGCATAGTAGTGAGCGTGTATTCAGTGGGGCGGGCGTCTCAGGCGAGCAAACTAGAATCAGGCCCATTGTGAGGAAATTCACTAACATGTGAGTTCTACTTCACATGGGATGTTGCCATGGGCGACCAATCAATATCTACTTCTTATTTATTTATCACCTTCTAGATGATAATAGATTGCATCTGATTGGTTGCCCATAGCAATATCCCAACTGGAATAAAACTCCCTACTTAGTAAATTTCCCTCTGTGTTTCTGGGTTAGGTGGCTGTAGGAACTAGGCCGGAGACCACTGATCTTTGGTCCTCATTTTGTGTAGAACACAAAATACTGATGGATCTTACATATATCTGCAATGTGCACACCTGTCGTAGAAAGCCATCACCAACTGCACATCCATTGGACTAGTGTTCATTCTAGTGTTGAGATACAGACCAGATTGTGCTAGAAGCACTCAAATAGAGAGTGGGTTTTGGAAGGTGCATGGGGGCTGGAATGCATGGTACTTGCAAATGAAAGGAGACTGCAAGAGTGGGCGGATTGACCAATTTATTGCTGAACTCGTTCAATGAAATGAGTGTTTCTGGGTAGCAACAGGATGGCGACCATGTAATCTCATGGAACTGACCGATTTTGTGGATGTGTCATGGGAATGTCATGGGAGCATAAGCAGACTTCCATGTACATTCACAGCTTGTGGGTTGAGATGGAGGGGGAAATTTACTAAGATGTGTATTCTACTTCCCATGTGATGTTTCTATGGGTAACCAATCAGAATATGCTTCTTATTTATTTAGCACCCTCTAGAAAATAGTAGACAGAATCTGATTGGTTGCCCATTGCAACATCACATGTGAAGTAGAATACAAATCTTAGTAACTTTCCCCCGGAATGTCTATTGCAGGTGGATCTTTTCCATCCAGCGTGGAGTCATGGAATTCCCTGTAATAATCTTGATGGCTACAAACAGGATGTGCAGACACTGTATATGGATACTCAGCATGGATGTGCGCATGCTGGCATTAACAGAAAGTAGAAAGGAGACTCCTGGAAGAGATGGATGCAACAGAACCATCCCCTATGTGTAACAGGTGTCGTCCCTCCCCCCCCCCCCCAACTCCAGAACTTCTTTAAGTCAAGAAGTAACTCAGGAATGAAGAACATTGCAAAAAATGCTGCAATTTGGATGAATAGTTACATTGGTCTTTCCACAGTGGATGTAGTGTGGCTTTTTTTTTTCTTCTTGGTTTTCGATACATGTCTAACCAATGTACAAAAATGATCACAAGAGCAACAAGAAAATATAAGACATGTTTCTTATAGGACAATGAAACAAGCATTGAAAACAGGATTATATTCAATGGAGAAGGACAGTAAAGGTACAAACTCAATAAAATAATCCTCCTGAGGGGAAAAGAGAAAAAAAAGAAGAAAAAAAAAGAGAAGAGAGAAAGAGAGGTAGAAAAATTGAGAATAAAGAGATGAAAGAGAGAAAAGGGGGAAAAGGGGTAAAGGTTAGAAATAGCAAATATAGGAAATATAGTGGAATGGTCAATGTCCGCCAGAACAGGAATCATAATGATTATGAAGTGTAGTCACCCGTACCTTGGCATGAAAGTGGTCAGCTTATGGCGACCAGACCTTTATGAATTTGGAGGGGGTTTCATGTAGAATAGAATTAATTCATCCCTATAAGAAGATGGACAGCATTGATTGAAGGCTGTAGGTGGCTCTTCCATTGAGTGGCAATATGGCATTTAGTCGCACTTAGAATGTGGTTAACTAATTTTTGGGTCAGGCGTGGAGTTTGAGGTAAGGGTCTTAATAATAAGGAATAGAAAGGGGATGAAGGCATTTGAATGCCAGTGGCCGATATAATCAGGTTGTGGGACTCTTTCCAGAAGCATTGAACGAGTGGACAGGACCAGCAAACGTGCAGGAACGCTCCTCTCTGGTTACATTGTCTCCAGCAGAGGTCAGAGGCTGTGGATTATATAGCATGAAGCCTGGTAGGAACCATGGGTCTTATTCAAAACTGATCGCTCGGCTGCGATTCTTTGAAGCCCAGTGATCAAGTAAACGCCGCCACGGTTTCCCTCCGCCCTTGTGCACAGCCGCAAATACATTCACAAGCCGTGCACACAAGGGGAAATCCATTCACAATCACTCATTATTGAATGTTTTTTTCCCCCTTTTCACAGACTTGCTCGGTGCTGTGATGGCCGTGAGGAGAAAAAGGCCGCTGATGACAACAGCGGACCTCCCTCCCAGCAGCCGGACAACGTCTGTGGTTTCCAGAGCAGTCCCCCAAATGACGCCCCCAAACACCCGGTGCTTGTCACTCAACTTGCAAATAGGCATCGATGGCTGTGGTCGCACGGGCGGCTTGCGCATACGCACTGCGGACCGGATGCAGGTGCGCTCATTCGATAGTCGTTCTGGCTGTGAATTTGCAGCGGAGTGATTGTGTCTAAATCAGGCCCTAGGTACTAACAGAAATATAGGTACTTGTGTACTTTCACGGCTCCCATCGCATGCCATATGTAGTGGCATGCGATGGCATGCGATGGGATGCGATTTTTGCAGTTTTTAGCATTTTTAAAAATCGCATGCGATCACATGCGATTTTTAACAGAAATGCATCCAAATGACTTGAAATTAGTATCAAACATGTTCAATGGCCCCCAAATGTCACCTGTGAAGGTATTCTCAACTCCACTTCTTAACACACTTTATTCGGGAATTTATGGGATTCCCTAGAATCAGCACATTTTATTATATCGGCTGATTCTAGGGAATCCCATAAATTCCCGATTGAGTAATAACGGAGCCAGTCTGACCTATCCAATATAAGACATATATAGTTTAAAACACACACAACACGCCCGCACGTGTTAAGTTTTAACACACTTTATTTGTCTTGTGTCTGTCTATTTGGGTTTTTAAAGAATTTTTCGCTTGCTTCTTAATATGAATTAATAAAGGTTAAATTTTATGTATACAATTTCTTCTTTTGGTGCACCACACTAGGACAAATATTTGCTCTCCCTGTTTCCCTGAATAAAATACATTTGTCAGTGGTAGCACACCCCTTAAATACAATTTCCTGGTATAAGTCCGCATACCACTATATAAGGGGGCCTCTTTAACACGTACTCTTTACCACAATCCACAGTCTTGTGCGATTGCACCCAACCTGTAATTATAATTATATACAGATGGAGTGGGTTTCATCTTTGCAGGGGCTGGTGGTGGATTCGCCACGCATCAGCCGCCGCAAGCCGTTGGAAGGGGATGCACAAGAACGAGACACGCGCGCTTCCTCTTCCAATGGAGCTCCCCGACAGTCCCCACTGAGCGCCGCCACCTCTCTGCACCCCCCCCCCCCAACCCAGCCCATCTCCCTGAAGCGGACACAGGCAGGGTTCACGTCCCCTGCTGCCCTGAAACTGGGACGAGCATCCCAGTCAGATGGGGTGCCATCTCGCCAGCAGCCCTCGTGTCATCTTTGCAGGTGCTGAAAAGCATTTAGCAATCGCTAGTTACTGTAGATATTAGCCCATTCTTCAGGACTTAGAATTTAGCTTGTTTCCATCTCCCAAGTTAGTTAGTGTCTGTTTATAGGATAAAAGTATTTGATGTATGGTGGAGATTAGTTTTTTGGCTATGTGAGAATGTCGGCAAAAGGACTCTATAGGAGAATGAGAGGGAGGGGGTTGTTCCTGGAAGTGAGTTATAGAAATGTTCATTCTGCCAGTATTGGCAGAAAATGTGCTGAGGGAGAATCTGGATTGTACAGAAGGGCCTTATTCGAGTTCACTCTTTCAGACAAAATCCTTCTTAGATGGACAAAACCATGTGCACTGCAGGGGGGCAGATGTAACTTGTGCAGATCTAATTAGATTTGGGTGGGGTTTTACTTCAAAGTGAGATCTATATTGCAGTGTTAAAATAAAGCAGTCAGTATTTACCCTGCAAAGAATCACCAAAAAATCACCAAATCTATTTCTATCTGCACATGTTACATCTGCCCCCCTGCAGTGCACATGGTTTTGTCCATCTAAGAAGGATTTTGTCAGAAAGAGTGAACTCGAATAAGGCCCAAAGTCAGGAAAGGATGATAAAGGGGCAATACTCTAGTTAGAAAAGAACATTGTGTCGAGTCCAATATGGGAAGGATTGGAGATCCACTCTGGGTATGTGGGATTATTTAAATTAGGAGTTAATCATGGGTGCAGAGAGCGTAGATGATATAATTTGACACAGAGATCCCATTTATGTAAAGTGTGCCGGGAAGATGGGAGAGGTATAGAGGCGAGAGGGCGGTTCGAGGGAGGAGACCACAACAGGGTGTACAAGATGGGAGTTCTATTGAAGATGGGATGTCTCAACCTTCTAGAAGATAAAATATATAATCCGATTAGTTGCGATGGGCAACAATCCATCTTCAATAGAACTCCTTAGTAAATTTACTGCAAAAGGTTTGGTTGTGACCAATTGCACAGTACACAATTCATACCCATTACAGTAAATGATAGTAAAGTGTAGATAATAATGATATTTATATATTTATATAACCAATAGGAATCAAGGCGCTTAACAGATAAAATAAATGTAACACAGTACAGGAACAATGAAGTACAGAAACATTTTCATAGTCCTTACTTAAGGGAGTACAGAAATGCTTGAGTAATAAGGAAAGTCTTGAGTCTGTTTTGGAAGGATTCTGAAGTCGACAGTCATTAGGTCAAACACTAGAGGTCACTAGGCAGTAGGTCGACATGCATTAAGTCGACAGGGTCAAAATTTCCACACGCAAAAGGTCAACATGAAAAAGGTCAACATGAGAGCTAACTTTTTTTTTATTTTTATTACAGATCACATTAATAAACGTATCAGAAGCCTTCCCCTTCTGTAATAGGAGACGTGGTTCACTTATACGGTGTCCATGCCAACCTACGTCGACATAGACGTAGAGCCCATAAAGTAGAGTAAAAATAAAGTGCAACAGAATATGCTGCGCTATATAAGAAACTGTTAATAAATAATAATAATGTTGCATGTTGACCTTTATACACTGGAGGGCAGGAGTCGGGAGCAGGGTACCCCCCTGGATGCAGATGAGTGGCTAAGCGGCTTCCCCCCCCCCCACACCCCCAGCAGACTTGGCGGCTGCCGCCGCATTGCCCCCTCCCCCCGTGGAATCACTTCATGCCCGCCCAACACCGCTGTGGAGCGACATGGCACCTGGTAGGTGAGCGGCTTCCCCCCCACCCCCAGCAAACTCGGCGGCCACCGCTACCGACCGCCCACCGGCCCAACGCCGCTGTGGAGCAATGCGGCACACGGCCCTCGGCAGGTGGGCGGCTTCCCACCACCCCCAGCAAACTTGCCGGCTGCTGCCGCCGCATCGCTCAGCCCGCCCCCCCACCCCGCCGCCGCCACCCCCGCCACCGCATCATCCACCCACACCCCCCTGTAGCAGCACAACGGGCCCACCCCACCGGCCCTGCCTTTATCCCATATTGACCCACTACCCATCGACCAATAGTGGTTGATCTAATCAATATTGACCTTAATCCTGTCGACCGTCCCAACACCGGTGCATCATTCCAGTAATTAAATAGCCTCTGCCACAAGGTGCTGCCCCCCGGTGATAAATAGCCCCTGTATGGTTATAATAACACTGTCATGCTCCGTAACTATTTCTCTTCAGTCTTATTCTCCATCCATCTATCTATTATGAAAGGACTGCAGGTAATTAAGATAATGCATCAGATTTCCTCTGTACTAAATCAAAGTAAAGTGAGACAATTACTCGCCATGTCCTAGGAGCCTCGCAAACCCAGTAACAAGCTCGCTTTATTTAGCCTTATACCAGCAGATAGCACTTTACAATGAGACTGAAGTGTTTACAAACTATAAAAATGTCATCCGGATTCCACTTTCCTTTAACATCTCTGTGATATATTATCTGCCAAATTGCCTAATATTGCTTAATATTGTAAGGGCTTCTGCTGGAGGATATAACAACAAGGCTTGTGATACATCATAAAACACTATTTTGCTCGTCAGGAGTGTCAAACAGGCGTAACTCACTTTGAAAGCTACAAAGTAAATTATTTATTAGATTTCTATAAGACTAGACCGTAAAATATTTTATTATGAAGAGAAACTATAAGTTGGGCTTATGAGTTTATTTTTCTCTGTATCTTATAGACGGATCGATTCCCATATTCAGGGTCTCGGTGGCTGCGTGTGACTTTACTCAGCCGACGCGGCAGTCCCCAAGAGTGACCCAGACACACCTGTGGTTTCTGGTCCGCTCCCAGAAAACGTTGCATTCCGATCCTGTAAAGGCCGCCCCCATAGCACACCCTTGTCCCCACTACCCATCAGAACTTAAATTCGATCGCAGTTTATACCCCTTTCACACCACACAAATAACCCAGGTAAATCCCGGGTCGACCTGGGTCGGCGTACTTTGTGAAAGGGCTATGTCGAGTTTCACGGGTCTTGCAAACCGGCAATCCAAACCAGGATAAAAGCAGTGTATTTTCCAGGGTTGGACCCTGGTTGCTGGGCAGTGTGAACAGGTAACCCGTGTCGAGCGACCTGGGTCCCGTTCACTTCAATGGAGGAGGCAGTAGCATCACCTCAGTGCTGCTCCCACCTGACACACCGCCACTCCGCTCCGCCCCCCAAATGTCGTCAGCAACCCGGCAATAAGCAGCGCAAATGCTGGCTGCTTCGGGGACGGACCCATGTCCAAATCTCAGATGCAACCTGGCATGTACAATGTAAAAGGGGTATACAGTGTTCACGCACGTGAACTGGCGCATGTGCAGTCATCCAAAAATCTCAATCTGCAATTTTCGGGCAATTGCGCAAGTGCTCTACAAAAACACTTTTACCAGTTTGCTGTTTAACTCTAATACCCCTTTCCCTTCGCAATGCCGGGCTTTCACATTAAACCCGGGTCACCCATTATACAGAGGGTGACCTGTGATTGTTCCTTCTTGCAACCTGGGTCAAATTGCCGGGTTGGTTGACCCAGGTTATAAGCTATGGTGCTTTCACACCGCACCTTGACCTGAGTCAATGCGTCAATTCCATCCACCTTTTAGTAGTCACATATCTTAATCATTCGCTTGATCAAAGGCTCTTGTTATTTTATTCCAGCATGTACAATGACCTGAGTTGTGGCACACCTTACATGGCAGTGGCAAAGTTTAATTCTATTGATAACTTTCCAACTTATACCGCTTTCAGACCGCACTCCGAACACGGCATATTGCCGTGTTCGCGGGGCCTAAACATGGGTCACGGTGCGGTCTGAAAAGGGCACCACGGGTCGAGCAACACGGCTATTCAACCCTGGTATTGACCAGGGTTGAACACGGCTATGACCCGTGTCAACTGCGGTGTGAACGGGTGCCTGGGTCGAGCGACCCGTGTCCCTATCACAGTATGGAGGAGGCAGCACTGTCAGCTCCAAGTACTGCCTTCTCCCGAGCCCCCGATGACGCGCCGCAGCCCAGCACCGCCCCATGTGACATCACCGACTCGGCAATATGCCGTGTCGGTGTCGGAACTTTCAGACCGCATTGCCGTGTTGCTCTGGGGATGGGACCCGTGTCCTAATCCCGTGTGCGACACGGCATTTGCGGTCTGAAAGTAGTATTATAGGGCCTGATTCGGATGGTAATTAACAGCAAATGCATCTGAGCGCACGTTCTGAGGATTTATTTGTGTCGCAACTTAGATGTGTGCGCTGAAGAAAACAAATTGCTCCACTGCATGTTGACCTAGAATACTATATAAATTCTCTGGACATTGCTAAGCAAACAGGGAAGAAAGTAGGTTCAACCACCACCAGCATAGGATTAATAAACTAATACTTTCCTTCTATGGATATCCCATAGAAGGAAAGTATTAGTTTATTTATCCTATGCTGGTGGTGGTTGAACCTACTTTCTTCCCATTTTGTACGTTTCTGGGTGTCTGAGAAACGCCCCAAGGTGATACCCACCCTAGCACCAGGTGCGCACAGAGAATTGCACTTGTTTTATCATTTTGGTACATTGCTAAGCAAACACACTTCCCATATCTCATTACTGCTAAATCAACAATTTCCTCTTTAAAGCAGTGAAATCTCTTCTCAGTCCTCCCACACAAACCTTCTCCCAACATCAGGGCCACCGACAGGTGGGTGCTGTGGGTACAGCTGTCCTGGGCCCCAGCATATGGAGGGGCCCAGGCAGCTGCACAACGCCTCCCCCTTCGGCGGCCCCACAGCCAGGCACGCACAATACAGAGTGCAGCCTGCAGAGCGCCGAGCCTAGGATACTGAGGGGCTCGGGGCTCCGCAGGCTGCACTGTGCATTGTGCGCTCCTGAGCATCCATGAAGGAGGGAGATGCCTTGCCGCCGCTGCGGGTTGGTAAGTAATGGTAATTTGGGGGGAAGTAGGGGGAGGTGGGTTGCGCGTGGGGGTGCGGGCGCGAGGGGGGGGGGAGCACCACTGTGCCACTGGGGGCCCGGGGGCTCAGACTGAAGGTCCAACATTTCTAGTGGCGGCCCTGCCCAACATTAATGTACTGTAGCAGTGGGTTCCCATTGCAGGAAGCCACTCAGTTCTTCTCCCACAGGGATCCCAGATATTAAGTCTCTAACCCCTTCTCTTCCAAATACTCAATGTCTTTCACAAATCAATTCTTGGCTGTCTGGTGTACATCCATAATAAAGAATCTGGCTATTATTTCTAGTTTTGAAAAAAATAATTCTCACCCCTTTCAATCAGATTATACAGTATGCCATTACTCCACCACTATGTCATAGTCTTCTTGCCCAAACCCAACATTACACATTGTGGAACCTCTGACTGAGGTGGTCAATGCTTTGACCACTGCTGCATCTAAAGGCAGCTACACACTACTAAGGGGGGTATTCAATATGGGATTCCGACTGTCGTAATGTCCCGACAGTCGGAATCCGTGCCGTTTTTGTCGGATATGACGGTAACTTGACAGTCGGAATTCAATGTTCTAGCTGTCGAGTGTCGTAAAGTCCGAGGATCAGCGAAAACAGCCTCGTATTGTCCAAAACCACCTGTGAATTCGACAATCCGCGGCCGTTTCCGACAACACACATCCGACTTAAGAAAAAATGCTGTCGGTAACGGCAGCATTGAATAGGTGAGTGACTCTATTTCCCCTGCTGGGAAGATGGGAGTTCAAACAAACTCCTAATTATCATTTACCTTGTATATTCTATAAAATGATATCTACAGTCTCCCTATGCCTATACTTGTCCACTTTATAAGGTTTGATACCTCCACCTCCTTGTGATGTCTCTCGTACATGTGCAACCCATTCCTACAAGTCCTTTCTTTCCATGGTCTTTGGGACACCGTTGCTTCCTGGCTCTCATCCTACACAGTACCAAACCATTCATTCGGTGCCAATTTCTAGGATTCCGCCTTTTCCCAGTTGAAGCACAGCAAAGCTCAGCTCTAGAACGTCGACTCACATAATTCACATCAGGTCCTTAGGGTACCAGAATTACCTCTATGAAGATATTGACAGCTCAGCTATTCAGGTGGGTATGGGTCATTCTGTTGTGCTCTATACAGTTTGGGGGTGTGTGTATGATTAAGGCTGTTAATTGGCTGCAGCACCTACCCAATCAGGGGCAAACGCAGGATTTTCAGAAGGGGGTTTCCAGAGGGGCGGAGCAAAGCACGGAGATGGACACTTAGGTGACCCAGTATATGCCGGGTCAGTTAAAGTATTATAGATAGACCAAATGTATATAAATAATAATAATAATAATAATAATTATATATATATATGTGGCTGTAGTGAAAGGATCACTCTGTACCTAGTGCTGATGTTTTGACAAAGATCCAGGTGGGGATCGAAACGTTAACATGCCTTATTTTCATTAAACTCTTCTAATTATTTCATCTCAACGGTGAGTGCCCTCTGCTTTACTTCTGTTATATATATATATATATATATATATATATATATACATACAGTGGCATCAACACCAGTGTAGGCCCCTGGGCATAACAATGTATTGGGGCCCCTACCGATCCTCCAGCGTTAGGGGTGGGGGAAGATTTGATGTCCTGCGGGTGGTAGGGGGTATTATATCAACCGCTCAGCATGTAGGGCCTGGATCAGTAATTTCCACTAATTACCCCTTTACTGCACAGATGGTGGGAGATGGGGTGGGAGAGGGGGGCATTGGGCTGAATGAAGGGGCCCTGATACATAACTTCCAGGGTTATACAGGATGTTTAATACGCAGAGGAGGGGTGTATAGTGGAGTGGGCTTATTATTCATAATTTTCTGGTGGGAGGACAGCTTGCGTGACTGCAGATATCTCCAGTTCCCAGAAATAGATTTCTTAGCTTTTAATGGAATTAAAAACTAGAGAATCCCACCTACCAAATGGTATTGGGGACTAGGGGATCAGAGTTCAGGAGGCAGAGCAATCCGCCAACGAGTATATAAAACTACATACCAGGTGTGTGGAGCTGGAGCAGTAACCAGCTGCTCGAAGGCTGATATCTCTGGTTTAGGGATCAGTAGAGACAAGCTACTAGTGTCCATCAAAGGAAGAGAGTCCCAGCTTTTTGAATATACCCTCAGAAAAACTCTAAGTCAGACAGAACCTGAAGTATCTGACTGGGAATAACAATTAACAGGCTTGGATGGGGACCACTGCTTTGAAGTCAGATATCTCCGGTTCCCTAGGGCCGATTTTTAAAATTCTTGTACCCATGGAAAGAGGGGACCCTCAGCTTTCAGCCTAGGCCCCTTAGACTCCTGGGGGGGGTTTCTGGGTACTCAGAAACCCCCCCTGCGTGCGCTACTGCCAATCAAGTGCGGCATTTCAATTACATCCAACTTATGTCAGGTTTAAACTATCCACCTCCTTCTGTAATGTCTCTCCAGTGACAGCTGGGGGCAGTGTTGAACTTGCCACATGCTCTAATTTTTTTCATTTATAAGCACAACCGACCCTCACACAAATCTTAATTTCTTAATGAAAAACATCTCTCAGGCAGTTGTATTCCCCCAATGTACTTTCTTCCCAATGTTATGCAATACCCAGAAGTTTTTTTTATCGTTTTTTGATACATGCGCATACACGGAAGCAGGGCCACAATTCTTGCCCATGTCACTGAACATCAGCTCTTTCAGGTGCTTGAAATACCTTATTCCTGCCACTAGATGGCGATCACTTACTACAAATTTTCCTACATTGGAATCTATACTGTATATACAAATACAAAAATTAATTACACATACAGTAGCATCGTTATGGGGAAGGATACAGATAATGCAGAGAGCGTCTTTAGAATTTTACACTGATGCAGTACAAAACACTGCATTCTACGCATTAGATGATTTCTAATCATTTCTGTGTTGCTTTTGATATATATAAATAATCAATGCTTCCCTCTAATCTTAAGCAGCCTTTAGGGGAAGCTCGCTCCATGTCTCGGATATGAAGATTAAATGAGATTGGAAAAAAAAAGACTTTATTTTACTCCCCATAAAGCTTTTTCCTCGGAAAATGGACATCTTTGCTGCATGGTCTACATAACAGTGCCTGTACCAATGCTCAAAGGAGAAACCGATTCTCGAGGTACCATTAATTGTATATTCTAATGCCCTGCACTAGTATTTAATTGGAAGCCCCCCCCCCCCCCAAGACCCATGCTGGCCATACATCAGAATGATTTTAAGCCCAAACGCATGATTTTGACGGGTCGTTGCGATGCTTTGAGTTTTGTTACTCGTGATTGGGTGCCGATCGTGAGTGGGATTTTGCACAAGTGATTGGTCATTCGATGGATGTTACAACCCTGCATCATTTGATTGGCATTTTCCCAGACACTCCCACCCCGCCTCCTGTGGCACAGCATTGTAATTTGAGAGGAGAGGAACACATTCCGAGACCAAGACGATCGATCATAAACGACAACTGGATTGTACGATGCATCGTAAGTACACTGTTAGCACACGGTGTGTCAAAAACGCACTAAATTGTGAGTCCAGGACTGCCGGGGTGTACAAGGGAAATCGTGACACAATCAAGATTGCAAGCTGGTCGTTCTGATGTAGGCTTTACACTCGCTGCGTGTTCAAGGCAAAACAGAAACATACTGTAGGGTCAATATCATACAGTAGCATGCAGGTTGCCAGCACACCAGGAGTCTCTGGCATTTAACTGCTTGATTTAAAGCGGGCATAATTTCAAAGGCAAAAAGCAGGTTGGCCTTTTAAAGTATTGACGCTTTAAATCTAGTGGCTAAATTGTCCAAAACTCATAAGGAATCGGTAATCATAGACCATTACATTTACCCCAGAGACTGCACCGGAGGGAGGTAAAGAGGATGGTTCTAGAATGGGGGAGTTGATGACCCTTCTGCTTCATCATTACCTCTGTAATGATTTTAGTGAGCCACCACGCCCCCCCCCTCCCCCCCTCCAATCACTAAAGTCGCTGAAAGCTGCATTATTTTATGGTCACAATTATTAGCATCTATAGCCACATGAACTATATACTGTGGACCTTATTCTGGTCTGTTCGGATGGCCGCGTGTGTTCACATGTGGTCGATGTTTCTTATTTGCATATGCGCATTTCTGCACATGTGCATGAGCTTGGTGCGCGCACGCACCCAAGGTACAGTAGCAGGCGGGGGGGGGAGAGAAAGGGGCTGGGGGGGCAGCTTATTAGCACATGGGAACGCCCAGCAGTTCATGGGCATTCCCATGAGAACATTGGGTGTTCTCATGCTAATGGGACCAAGTCACGGGAGCGGAGGGCGGGCAGTTGATATCACCGGATGTCAGCTGCCCGCCCACTTCCCCCTGTGCGTCCACACATATATAAGTGACTTCAGAGTCACTTTTATATGCGTGCGCCTTCGCCATCATTCGATGGTTGCTGACCATCGAATGATGTGGGAGGATCCCCCAAGGCTGCAAATGGATATTACTGTGTAACATCCATTCGCAGTCCCTGCGAGCGAATCGCCCTTGCGAATGGTGGGACGTCGCACCACCATTCATAAGGCAGGGTTAGATGGACTTGCAAGGCTGCGAATCAACCAGTATAACCCCGTGTATACATTGCTTTCATCTGACGTATAATACTAATGTGCAACAACGCTGGGATCACTTCCACCGAACATTAATATATACTGTACCCAGCAAATGTTCTAGCGTCACTGTGCTGCTAATACCCCAAAGCAGTTGTATGGTCTGATGTGGGAACTGCAAACAATGGGGCAGATGTACTGTGTACTATGCCTATAACGTTTTGAGAATAACGAGTCCCGCTTCTCCAGCATAACGTGGAGAAGCGGGCAAACGTTATAGGCAGATGTATTAACCCCCGCAAAGCCGATAAGGAGAGCCGTTATCCCCAGCGTTAATGGCTCTCCTTATCGGCTCCCTCGCCGCCCCGCACATGCGCAGTCGCCGTCGCCCCCCCTGCCCGGCTTACTGGGCATGCGCGAGATCTCGCTAAAACCGCGAGATCTCCAGCGCAGCCCAAGCCAGACGCAGGGCTAGCGTTGTCCCCATAGTGGGGGATAGGACAACGCTAGTCCTGAGCTGGCGAAGCGGCCGGGGTGAATTAACGCCTTGAAGGCTGTTAATACATCACCCCGGCCGTTAATCCCTGGGGGGGATTGCAGGGACAGCCCCGCCGAGCGTAACTCGGCGGGCTGTCACTAGCGCACGTTAGGTGCGCTAGTAATACATTAGGACAGACGTAATCCCCCCAGTTAACCAGCGTTAAGTGCATTTTTGCACTTAACGCTGGTTAATACATCTGCCCCAATGAGAGATAAGGAGCAACAGCTCTGGCCTCGGGGTTGGGAAAGTCCCAGGTGGTAGAGGTGCGTCACATAGGAATAGGAAGCGCTGTTCCTGCAGCAGGTGCAGCCGTATGAGCTGGATCGGCACAATCTGCATCCTTGTGAATATATTTAAATCATTTACAATACAGGAGTCTGTGTGATTGGCATTTGCAGAGTAGCAGTGATTGATTGAGACAGAGAACCACTGAGTAATTTAGCACAGTGCTTTCTTACGTCTGCTCCTAGGTAATCCACAGTCTGATATGAAGATTGTTGAAA
The DNA here is from genome assembly GCF_055691185.1 of Crinia signifera. Classification (NCBI taxonomy): domain Eukaryota; kingdom Metazoa; phylum Chordata; class Amphibia; order Anura; family Myobatrachidae; genus Crinia; species Crinia signifera. Next base: position 370,790,436 of record NC_139218.1, read on the forward strand.
AAGTGACAGGGGCAAAGCTAGACTTTACATTGGGGGGATGGGGGGGGGGGGGGGGGGACCTGCCACTGTCCTCCTCCTGGCACGATTGTGCATGGAAGCGTGACAGCGCATGCACCGCCAAACAGGGGACAGGATACTTTGCTATGGGGCAGACATGGAGGCATACAATGCTGGTACTGTGGCCATACACTACTGCGATAAACTGCATTAGTGTATACCCATACGACCCCTCTCAGCTGCCTGGGACCTGCATACAATTCATCTCTTGCGGTTCCTTCACATGTGATATATTGCATGTGACCCCGCTGCAGGGAGGGGAGTCAGAGTCGCAGGTCTGACCTTCGACTCAAGTCCGATGCGCACGGGGCCGCACATTGGACCTAATGGGGACATCACATGCATCCAATTTGGGACAATTTCTCAGCCCAATCTGTAGGAATCATGTTGGCTTATCAAGCACTGAAACACCGATCCGATGAACGCCCAACCCCCCTTCCCTGACAAATCACAAATCAAGCGAGGGGCTGCGTTCGCTAACACATCCCCTGGAATACGCAGACCATCGAATGATTTCTCCTGCCATCGGAAATAAAATTCAGGCTCAAATGACTTTTATTTCCTTTGGCGTCCGCCAAATATGGGGAAGGTGCTGCCGTCCTGTGACATCATCCAACCGCCCCCAGCAGGCATCAATACGCCCATGTTCCATTGGGAATGGCCACCATTTTCATGGGGATCAGGTCCAGCGCTGTTTCCGCCCCCAGTCCTCCCTCCCTGCCACGAATGGCCCAGCGAGTGTGTAATTAGTTCCGTTGTGGAGAAATGGACCAACGGAGAAGCTGGCAACCAATTAGCTTAGAGGTAGAATTTATCAAGTATATTCTATAAGATGATAGGTAAAAGCGGATTAATGGCTGCGGGCAACTTTCTCCACTTCTTTCACTACTTGATAAATCAACCCCATAATGTTTTAAGTATATTAATGGAGAAAAAAGTCTTATCACTTTATTGTATTTTAAATGGAGATGTGCAGGTTCTGATTTACTCTGATTTCAAAGCAGGATCTTATTGGCTATCCCAAATCACATGACAGTTGTTGACAGTTGATAGCCAGTAAGATCCTGCTTTGAAATCAGAGTAAATCAGAGCCTGCACATCTCTAATTTTAATTGGATAGCCAAAATGTTATACTCTCCTATTTTAAAATACTGATGACCTCTAAAAGTTCCTTCTTTGAAGAAGATTTCAATTGTCTTCTCTCTAATGTGGCTGACCAAGCAGGATTTAAAGGTTTTTCACTCAAGTCAAAAATAATTATTACTTATCTAAACAGAAGACATTAAGAAAGGATAAAACAGTAATTACCTGCTCCAAGATGTTCTGAAGTCTTTCAACTTCACAATCTATTACAAACTTATTTTCTTGTCTTCGATCCAGGTCTTCTAAAAGGCGTCGGTAACTGGCATCATTGAAGTTTTCCACGCATATCGCACTAACTTGCCAACCGTTCTGCCCTGCCTTTTCCATGATTGCCTGAAGTATGGAGTATCCTACAAACAAACAAGATATAAGGGCGAATTAGTACTTATAAACAGTGAAAATTACACCACAGACTGTAACAGTAAAGACGTCTTTAAATTAAAGTAATATTTTAAAAAGGAAATTTGTGACAAGATTATAAAAGGTTCATCCCCTGCTCCAAAAATGTTTAATTTCCTAATTTATTTTGATTTTATTTATTTAAATTTTCTCATATAGCGCAGCAGATACCATTGCGCTTTACAATTGGAAACAGTGATTAAACAAACTGAGTAGTAACAAACCAACATAGAGGTAGGAGGGCCCTGCTCGCAAGCTTACAATCAAATTCCTTATTTCCCACATAGGGGCAGGTTACACCTGGTGAAGAGATAAAGTTGAGATAAAGTAGAATGTCATAATTCACCAGCCAATCAACTCCAAACTGTCATTTTTCAAACATAGGTGATTGGCTGGAGCGTTATCATCTAGTGTTCCAGCTAGGCTGTTTTAGCGGGGTGCTGCGCCCCGCCCTATTTTTAAAGGGCAAAATGCGCCCTGCCCCCGTGGCAGCGCCCCGCTAAAACAGCCTGCCGCAGTATATAGCGGTGCCCGGCGCTTCCCCGGCAGTGCAGAGCCTTCAGGGCCGCCGGGCCCGCCCCTTCAGTGATGACGGCAGCCAGGCCCCTTTTCATCACAGCGCGAACCAAAAAGCTTTGTTTTTTTACATACTGTATGTGGGTACTTTTATTAACCTGTATTAATAAAAATTGACAAAATGCTGGAGTGATCAGTGTTGTGTGGGTGTGGCCAGTGCTATGAGGGAGTGGCAAGTGATGTATGGGTGTGGCCAATGCTATTAGGGAGTGACAAGTGTTATGTGGGTATGTTCAGGTAGAAAAGTAGAAAACTTTCATAATTTTGTGAGAAAAATTAAATTTTAATTACTTAATTATAGCCAATCATATGGACATATGGAATACCCTCCAACATTGTATATGTAAAAATTGGTACAAATTGGGGAGGGGCATGGCCACTGGTAAAGAGGGTGTGGCCATGCCTCCTTTCCTAGATTTTAAATAGATTGGTTTCATGTCTGGGGCTTTGCTGCGGGGAGGGGAGTCTGTTGGAAGCAGAGGGGATGCCGGGGCTCAATGTGTTGTTAGTTACTTGACAGATCGGAAGTCACCCGGTTAGGCCTGAGCCCAGCGTACAGGGAACGGGGCATATAATTACAGGGAATGCACCACTTCCTGGACATGTGTTCCAAGCCTCGCTGTCACCGCCGTAGCTGTGATGTGATTGGCTAGCGGTGGTGCTTTTTGTCCGAGGGATTCTGGGAGTTGTAGTCTTATTTTCTAATCACTTCTATGTAGGGGGAAAATGCTCTGTAAGGTCTAAAAACCAGTACAATCGGTGGGTTTAACTGTATATATCGTTAAAAAAAACGTTGCTGTACCGGGTAAATCGGTAGAGTTGGAGGCTACGATATGGTCATTACTACAGTATGTTGTCATGACGATGGGCCTATGTTAATGAAAATGCCTGGGTCTGTCCCATACACCCCATTGTTATACTGTCCCTGTACCTATGCACACTGGAAGCAGCTGTTTTGTTGCCTGAACCAGTATCAGGAACATACAGCCTCACTGTACACCAGCAGCATTACTGAATCTCCACGTGTGGGTGACAGATGCACTTTAACAGCTCACGGCACCAGAACAGAATCTCTCTCAGCGGAGCCGTTGTGACTAAGCTAGGTGAAATGCCAACATGACCCATATTTATAGCACTATAATGCCCCGCTCCCACTATTTTCCAATTGCATTACCCTGAGCAGAATTAATGAATTGGTGTTAATGAACTACATTGAAAAGCAATTAAAGAATTTAGTCCAGGTTACTGCAATTGTAAAACCAATAGTTGAATGATGACACCGTAGGAAGTGTTCATGTCAGCAGGTCTGTACTGGGAAAGTGTGAACATAAGCAATACTGTACATTATACATTACAGGACATGGGAAATACCATTCTGCAAAGGGAAAATACTGCTCTATATACAGTAGTTAGGACTAGTGCGGAGGATTAGAGTCAGGGTGCCAGGGGGGAATATTAGGGTTAGCCTGCTAGAAGGGCAGGTTTGGGGGAAGGGTTAATATACTATACTTACCTGACTCGTGTTGGGATTCCCTCCGTCAAGATGCCGACCACAGTATTCTGACTGTCAGCATCCTAACCGCCTGCATCCCGAGCATGCATATATTATACCAACGGAAATGACCCATCTCTCTCACTGACCCCTGCCCCTTTTTCTCTCTCTCTTCCCCACCCCAGCACTATCACCCCACACCTCCTCATTGCTCCCCCAATGCCTCACTCTGGGGTAGATGTATGAAGCAGTAATAAGGGAGGAGAAGTGAGCCAGAGGAGAAGTGGTCCATATTACCCAATCAGCTGCTCTGTATAATTTTATATTATGCAAATTATAGATGTTACTTCAAATCTGATTGGTTGCCATGGGCCACTTCTCTGGCTCACTTCTCCCTTATCACCGCTTCATACATCTATCACTCTATCATCGCAAGTCACTCCGGCTCTCTGACACTGATGTATGGGGACAGAGTTCAGACCAACTACCATTACATTTCAACATGATGACATGTTGTTGTTTTTTTTATCAGCAGTCAATTTTATTATATACTGTAGATGATATGTGGACAGATTTTTTTTTAATAACTGCTTTGCTACTTTAGTTAACACCCAAGATGAATTTATCTGCTGTACTAAGAGGTTTTTTGTATTATCGAAGTGCTTTACAACGGGCAAAGGCATGTGGTGACCATTGCCTCTTTACCATAATAGGTTGTAATATGCACATTTAAATGCCCCATAACATCTAGATCTGGTTCTATCCTAATCATGGTAAAAAAAAAAAAAAAATCAGGCAATTGTATATCCAGCCCACGAATTCCCTTGTGTCACTTGTACAAATACAGAGTAATGCAATTTGCAGAAATGTAATAAATTCCAGTTCCTGGCGTCTCAGCATTGTTTGTGCTGTTGATGTGCCGTGAGTTTAGAGCACCATATGTCTCATTTTGTGCTTAATTGTAAAAAATCACAATTAACAGGACATAGAGGAAATATTTTGCTGTGACTTACAGACAAATTACAGACTGTATTTGAGCATCGTTATGAATATCCGGCACCAATCAGATAGTAAGTGCTTAGGAATTTATAACAGTAATTATATTAATATTGCGAATATTATTATGGAAAATCTTACAATTAGTTAATTGATTAATTGCAATGTACAGTATTTCTAATCTGTGTTTGTTACTATACTCTTATTATTGTTACGCTGTTTTTTAAATGTTAAAACCTGGGTACACATTAGACAATATCGTCCATTAAAGATATCGTTATAGTTTATCTGGCTGAAGCTCCCTGAGCATACGATGTACATAACATCATATACATTAAATGTGATCATTTCTGTGGCCACATCAAGGAGCGTGCAGTCACTGATAATATAATCAGGATTTTACTACATGTACCAACAACAATGGGAGTCATTAACAAGCCATAGGATCGCGCATTGTTAAAGAGATTGGGCCTAATTCAGCATGAAATCTTTCTTTAATGGACAAAACCATTGCAGGTGGGGCAGATGTAACGTGTGCAGATAAATTTAGATTTAGGTGGGGTGTGTTCTAAATTGCACTGTAAAAATAAAGCAGCCAGTATTTACCCTGCACAGAAACAAAATAACCCAAATCTAACTCTCGCTCACATGTTACACCCTCCCCCCCCCCCCCCCCCTGCAGGTGGGTTTTTATTAGTAGGGAAGCCAATCCCGGGGATCCCGGGATTGGGCATTTTTCAATCCCGAATTCCGGGATTGAAAAAATGCCCCGGGATTGGCTTCCCTAAGTGCAACACTGTTTTGCCCATTTGTGAACAAAATGTGCCCTGCGATCAGGTCTGAATTAGGCCCATAGTCCGTACACATTAGCTGTGCACAAAAATATCATTATCGCGCATATCATTACCGATGATCGGCTAATGGACCTTAGTCTGGTCCATGTGCTCCCAAGCGAATTCGCACGGGAGCGCGATGTTTCCTATCTGCGCATTTCTGCATATGTAAAGTTGTTGTGGGCGAGCGGCCACGGCAAACAGAGTTCGTCGGGCGCTCGCACAGAACAGTGCGGGCGTGCGGCGCCGCCGGACCGGGCCGGGGGATGAGCCCATGGGAACGGCCAGCATTTCATGGGCACTCCCGTGAAAACACTGGCCGTTCTGATGCTAATGACCCATTGACACGGGTGCCGGGGGCAGGCAGCTGACATCACCGGATGTCAGCTGGCCACCCTGTCCTTGCACAGGACACATGCAAGCATAAGACACCTGATTTGTGTGTGCGCCAGGGATCGTGGCGTGCGGACATCCCTGCGGGAGGCAGGCAGGCTTAAAAAGACATGCAGCACTACGAACTTCACAGTGCTGTGTGTCAACCAGAAAATCACCCCCAATGTGTACCCAGTGCGGTAAAAAAACCCCATATAACGGCTTTTTTCCTTAAGTACTCAGCATTAGACAAAAAACAGAATAGCCAAATCCACCCCTTGCTCCCGTTATGTAGTAGGTTACTATCAATACTGCTAATCCAATGCACCAGTAGACCAACAGAATCAGAAAAGGAAACTGTGACATGTCAGATGAGTGGAGTCTCTGTGGTGATGACACTCTCCGTCCTGAAACCACTCATCATCTTCCTTGGATCGGTGGCCTCATCCATCAACACTAGACTCACCATAGTATCCCTTAAACGGAACACTCATGGATTACACAGGTTCTGTGGCTGATTAAAACCAGGTGAAATGTAGACTTTAATTCAGCTAGCCACAAAAGCTGTGTAATTCATTGATGTCCTGGTTTAAAGCAGGGCCGTAACTAGGGGGGGGCTGGGGGGTCACGCGCACCGGGCGCTGGAGGTGAGGGGCGCTGTGGGGTCCGGTGACAGGTGTTGCTGACGGCGATGCTGTGAACCCGGCATCGTTGAATATGCTAGCCCCGCCCCCCGCCTCTATTGACATCAAACGGCGCAACGTGGTGATGCCACACTGCGCACCCTTGTCCTGCCACCCGACTCCCTCCCGCCTCCAGCGCTGAGCAGAGGATGCCACCCCGCCGTCGCCACTTGCCAGCACACCGGGTAGGAGCCAGCCTGAGCAACGTCAAGGGGGGGGGTCTCTGGCGCCAGGGACAAGGCGTCATTTGGTCGGTCCCCCCTGTCAGCTGCTAACTAAGCAGCGGGGAATAAACGCTGTGCGCATGCGCACAGCGTCTATTCCCGCAGCCAGGGGGCTGGGGGCATGGCTAGAGGCTCACAGAGCCTCTGGGTCATGCCCCCATAGCGGCAAAATGGGGGCGTGGCCTCGCGGGAGAGCAGCGATTATAGGCCACGTCCCCAAATTAGGCCTCCGGCGCGCAGCAGCATCACTGGGGGGGGGGCACCAAATGACTGCCTTGCCCCGGGCGCCGGAAACCCTAGTTTCGGCCCTGTTTAAAGGGGCAGCATGGTAACCTAATGAACACACATCACTGCCTGTCTCCGGTCTATCAGATCCTGCACAGTTCCTCATACCAGAGGCCAGGGACATGCGGTGGTGGCTGTGTCCAATCACAGCAGCCCTTGTCAATTAGGCACTTCTAGCAGTGCCGCTTTTGGCGTTATTTTTAATGGCTTTTTTTTAGCCAACTGCTTAGCCCCGCCCCCGCTTCATCCCCTTGCCGTTCTTTGTGGGAGGCACGCTTATCGGTGCCTCCCAAACTAGGTTAAATAATTCAATCTAGTAAAATAATCTAAAGAAAATACTTATGACACAGAATATGTGTCATAGGTATATTCTTTGTATTATTTTGAAACAAAATGACAGGGGAAGCACTGCCTCCCCTGACTGCACGTCCCTGCCAGAGGCCCAGGTTTGTGTAGCCATGTTCTGTAAATGGAAAGTGGGTGTGACCAACGCAAGTGGACATGGTTTTATATAGGCAATAAGATATATGAGGCACTGGTATTTCAAAGTGCTATAATTAAATATAATACAATCCAATAAGACTGATATTTAAAGCAGAGACTAGTCTAGTAAAAATCATTCAAGAGCATTCTAGTAATGATTACAACACAGAAAGAAATCCTATAATAGTATATAGTACAAACGCTACCAATAAGGGCTGAGTTTACAATAAGTTTTAAAACTCATTGAGTATGATACTGTAAATGGTGCTCCAGCCAATCAGCTCGTGTCTTGTGTTTGAAAAATTCACAGTTGGGAGCTGATTGGCAGAAGCACCTTTAATTATGCACAGAGTTTTACAATTGGTTGCATACAGTATGACAAAGCTTGTTGATAAATCAGACCCATAGTATTATAATAAACACAATACAATATAGTACGCATTCTAGTAATGACTATTCAATATAGAAAGCAGAGCAATATTCAAGACACAATGCTTAGAAGGACACGGAACAAAGCAGCCACCCTGCAGTGTCCAGTGTAGAATCAAACTGTAGTAGCTTTGGAATACAGATCTTTTTATATTACATAGAACCCAGATCTTTGGTGGCTTTACAGTGCATCCAAGACCCATAATGGGATACTCAACCCTCCCACTGTCCGGCGAAGTCTGTGGCAAGAAGGAGTTGATGTTCGTCTGTGGGAGGAAGCTATCTTGGCTCCCAAGATACTGTACCTTCCTAGCCTGTGTGTTGAAAAGTGGCATCAATTGGCTGATCCACGTGTTGTGGCCTCCTGACACTCTCACTGGTAAAAGGGCAGCACTAAAGACTAATCCGCTTAAAGCTGTCTACTGGGTATTACGGAAACAATCACACCCGGTAATCAGCTCAGTGCACTCATTTGCTGGGCTGCCCGTAGAAAGGATTTATAGTCTAGCCACAAATCATGAAGCTCTAATAATACCCACCGACCAATCATGGCAGCCCGCCTATGCACCTATCCGCTTTTTCCGTAACAGTTATCTGCTATCTTTTTAAGCTTTAAACATGTTCTGGCAAACTACAGAGCGCGCCTATTTGATCATCTGACCATCCTTTGTGTAAAATCTTGGTCCTGCAGGCAGTGCAATTCTTTAAAAATGTATCACCTCCTGATAGTGTTGCCTTTGTCATTGTCACTATAGATTGCATGTAGTCCCGGCATATTCACAAAAGAGGAACTCTCATAGAGCAGAGTGGAGGAAGTCTCAGTCCAATTCAGATCCCGACAATCTGTTCGCCGTAGACGCAAGCACCCGGCACATGCGCATTTCTAAATCATTGCGCTTGCATGCAAATTTGCATGCGATCGTACAAACCCGAATAAGGTCCATAGAGTATAACCCCCCCCCCCATCACCTTTTAATAAAAAGCCATACAAGCCAGACTCACTGCCAGTGCCAAGACCTGAGCCAATCGGTACAAGGTTGGTACTAGGAGAAAACCACTAAGGTGTCTACGGTATATATTCTGAAATACTATAGAACCCACTTAATGGAGAGTATGGCAGGCTCCAAGGCAGTGGCGGAACTTGTGAGTCGTTGGCCCAGGTGCAAAAATATTGTTTGGGCTCCCCTCTTCCACTCCAACCCAACATTATGACACACAGTAGTTCTGCTTCTGCCACATGACAGTTTATTCATATACATACTGTATTAAAATGTATATGTCAGGTTGTAGTTATTACCCCGTACATAGCTGTGGAACTGGTTGGCGTTTAATAAGCAAAACTATAACCATTTCAATACAGTAACATGAATCACCATGCCCCTGGGCAAGTAAATCTATATACAGTATGTGGCATATGGTGTTTTTAAGTTCAAGGTTATCCAGCATGTGGCCAAACGTGGCACTTAAATTCAATTTGTGGCTCTACTACTCCTGTACGTCTATTATTATTATTATTCTATTGATAATAGTTTTGGCTTAATCTCATTAAATAAAATGGTAAAATCATTGAGCACTAGTGTACAATATGCCTCCAATATGAAATGACCACTGAATGTCATTCAATGTGATCCCATATTATATCATTATCATAAATATAGTTACTATTAAACTTATTTTGAATATAAAATAAAATGGATTTAAATGCAGTGGATATGAAACCTGTGTGCTAATAACCTATATCACTTAACAGTTATAGATGCATCCCCAGTGTACCCATTGCCATATACCTCAGTAGGTAAAACTCTCCCTTCTACACCACACTGGTTTATTTATCTCATTACCATAACTGGTACCCCTTTTTTGCCTGTTGTTATTGGCCACTGACCTAGCGTGACTTTCCGTGAGTGAATGAGTTTGATTCCCCCAGGTGTCCACCTGTACAACACTGGGACCTTCTTGTGACTATTATGGGCCTTATTTTGGTTCATTCTTTCTGACAAAATCCTTCTTAGATGGACAAAACCATGTGCACTGCAGGGGAGGCAGATGTAACATGTGCAGAGGGAATTAGATTTGGGTGAGTAATTTTGTTTCTGTGCAGGGTAAATACTGACTGCTTTATTTTTACACTGCAATATAGATCTCACTTTGAAGTAAAACCCCACCCAAATCTAATTCTCTCTGCACAAGTAACACCTGCCTCACCTGCAGTGCACATGGTTTTGCCCATCTAAGAAGGATTTTGTCAGAAAGAATGAACCAAAATAAGGCCCATTATCTCCACTATACTAAGCGGTTATTTCTCTGGTCAGTTTGTAGAAGTGTCTGCTAAATTCACCTCAATTCACCTCACACTGGAAAATTACAGTTCCTGAATAATCACGTTGTTACAGATTACCGGTGTTACTAGCTATACTGTGAGGTAAACTGACCAAAATGGGAGTTCTATTGAAGATAGAATATTGCTTCTAGCAACCAGATTCAACTTCTGGTTTATTTAGCACCTTCTAGAACATACAGTAATAGGTAGAATCCCATCATCAATAGAACTCCCATCTTAGTAAATGCTGACCTGTGTTACCTTACCTAAAGAGGTTGATTGCCCCCACAACAACCATGGTTATCTAATAGTACTAAGACAAGGGGAAGCGGTCATCTATTAGAATGAACTTAGGTCTAGTCATAAGGTCGACCCCACTAGGTCGACTGGCAGGAAGGTCGACCTGACTTAAGGTCAACATGGGCCAAGGTCGACATGACTTAAGGTCGAATTTGCATAAAGGTCGACATGAGGAAGGTCGACTGGTCATAAGGTCGACATGGCTTTTTTCACTGTTTTTTGAGCCGACATGTGCCGACAGGCGGTATTTCATGCCCTACCATCCATTGGGGCGTGGAGGTGGTTATTAAAGTTGTGGCGAGCGAAGCGAGCCACCGTGCCCGATGCATTGCGAGCGAAGTGAGCGATGCGAGGGTCCGATTCTCATTGCCAACTGTGTCCATGTCGACTGTGTCGACATTCGGCTAAAAAAAACAGTGAAAACCCCATGTCGACCTTATGACCAGTCGACCTTCATCATGTCGCCCTTTATGCAAATTCGACCTTAAGTCATGTCGACCTTGGCCCATGTCGACCTTAAATCAGGTCGACCTTCCTGCCAGTCGACCTAATGGGGTCGACCTAATGACTGTAGACCTAAGTTCATTCTGACAGATGTACCGATTCCAAGACCAGATATGTGATTTATATGACTGCATCCAGTAGTTCAGTGTTCTATTTATCTACCACACTTCTGAAGAAGGACCAGCAGGGCTGCCATCAGGAATTTTGGGGCTCGGTACTCATTTCCATTCCCTCCTCACTTGACTTACCATAACCCGGCTCCTGCTCCGCATCTCCTCTACCGCTGAGCTGCAACAAGGAGGTCCCGGAGCGCTGGCTTCTTTAACCAAGGATGCCGGTGGCCAATTAAAATGCAGCATCGGCTGGTGAGCCAATCAGAGCTCGCGTACTAGCAGCTGCTTTGATTGGCTGCCGGTGCAGCATTTTAATTGGCCCCCGGCGTCCTGGGTTGAATAAGCCCCCAGGACCTGCTTTGGAGGCAGTCGGGGCAGTTTTATTTAATCATCATATTTATTTGGAGCGCTGTTCTTTCTGTCATTCTTTGCTTTTGGGATCTGACCAATCCTGTGCACAGCTGCTCTTATTGAGTAAACAGCCAAGATAAGCGCTCTCAACAGTGCAAACTGGTTTTTTTTCTCTCTTTCCTTTTGTTATATTACCTGTATGCCCCCAAGCAAGGGTACCATTATATGGTCATATACAGGTGGAGCTGCTCTCATTCTTGCAGGGGCTGGTGGTAGATTCACCATCCGCCGGAAGGGGATGCGCGCGCACGAGATGCACGTGCATCCCCTTACTATGGAGCTCCCTGCCGGTCCCCACCACTTCCTCGCCGGTCCCCACTGCCCAATCCCACCTCCCTGCTTCCTCCCCTAACCCTGCTTGTCTCCCTGAAGCGGATACGGGCAGGGTTCACGTCCCCCACCGCCAGGAAACTGGGACGCGCGTGCTCACGTGTCTCAGTCAGATGGAGAGCCGGCTCGCCAGCCGGTGCGTTCTGGCGAGCCCCAGCGCTGGAGAGGTTCTCCATCTGTATTTATTTTTTTCAATTGTTCTCTCTCTAGAGTTCCGACAGGCACTTGTGTACCAGTCGCTGCATATTCTTTGTTTCTCAGCGCTACAATTCAACCTACTTCATTTTATATATTTATTTACCCATTTTTTTTTTATTGTTCTATTGTACGATACCTGGTTTGGTTTATTTTTATTCAATTTCCCACTGATCTATAAAGTGTTTCTCACTGATTTATGTGAGTTTGTTACCATCATGGCCCATTGTATTGGAGTAGTATCACATTCATTTATTTATGTATTGTTCATTTTAAGTGCATTTTGACTAGAAAATCAAAGTTCCATTCTAACTCTGTTTCTGTTGTTGATCAAATAAAAGAGGCGTAAATAAAAAAGTGAAATGAATCTCTGCTAAGAGCTTCATCACCATCTCATCACACTCATCATCAGCATGCAGGGGCGCTGAGGTGGCGGAGGGGGGGGGGGGGGTACTACTTTCCTAAGCTCAGGACAGTAGGAGGGGTTTGGAATACTGCAAGATGTAATTACATTACTTATTAGCATCTAATATCTTCCTTTCAATCCATATTTTTGCAATAATTGAGCCAGGCGGGGAGACGGCGTGGGTAGGGTCAGTTATCACAGTATGGGATTTATAACATTTTGATCCTGTATATCTAAAGGTTATGACATTTCTAGTACAGAAGCACAGAACAAGAAATGGTGACATTATTACTGTATTTCCTTCCTCTTAAACCAAATAAAAATGACATTCTCCGTGGTTCTGTACTGCATTGCGATGAGAGCTTACAGCGTTTCAGCTTTACCTGGTCTGAACTAGCGTGTTCAATGAGGCACCCGCCATTGGTGGTCAATGGTTGTATGATATCATCAGTATTGATTTCACTATCATGCACACAACTTATCCACTGGACCTCCACCAACGTCCTGCAGCATCACACCTCCTCCATCCATGGCAAAACCATCAGCTACAAACCATTAATTAGTGTACACTCTAGCATTTTGTGCGGGCAGGGCGCCGGCGGGCGGACCGGGCCCACCGGCGTCACAGCTGTGGGCGGTCCCGGGCCGCCGACATCACAAAAGGGGCGTGCCCGGGCCGCAACGTCATCAAAGAGGGCGGGCCCGGACACTGGTATCATTAAAGGGGGCGGGCCCGGCCACCGCCATCACCAATTGGGGTATGCCCGGCCCCTCTGAAGTCGCTATGCTGCCGGAAAAGCGCCGGGCATCGCCAACTATGGGCTTTCCCGTGCGGTGTGTCGGGGCAGACACCAGGCTGTTTTAGCGGGGTGCTGCTAGAGGGGCAGGGCGCATTTTGCCCTTTAAAAATCAGGTCTTGTCAAAGCTACAGTACTAAGCTATTCATCATCCCTTATGGGCCTGTTACATATATGATAGGGGAATAAGATCCTGGGAAGGAGGTTCAGGGTTGCGAAGAGGGATCCAAAGGGATCCCTCCCCACTGGTATCTATACCCATAAAGAATGTTATGTGCAAGGTGATAATGCACTAGCCAATGAGCTCCAATATGTAAATTGACTGTAAGGAGCTGATTGGCTGGAGCATTATCACCTTGCACATAAAGTTCTTTATGGGGATAAATACCAAGCTCCAAGCTTCATACATTTACCCCACTGCTACTAGAGAGGGCGGAGCCATCCCAGTGATGAAAGTCCCCGTAGTGGTGGCAACACTGCACCAAAATAAGTAGATCATCTCATTAACTGTATAAAGGAACAGAATGAAGTCATCAGTCAGTGCTTTACTTTACACAGATCTGGAGAAAATAAAAGAAAGAAAATAACTTAAAAACCTATAATACAATAGCTACATTGTACATATGAAAACTTCGGACTTGCGTACTGAGATGAACTTAATAAAGTGTTTATAATGCACTTTGTAAATACGGCACATCTTCAAATGATCAGCCCTTCAGAAATAGAAATGATGAACAAAAGCTGGAGACGAAGCGTTCCGAGAACAAACAGCTTTACCTTCAAAGCGTTGGAGAATAATGTGAGACTGAACCGGAGCTTTCCGCAGGAAGCTTACGCCTGCAGTACTTTGTATTCCCTGGAACAAAGCCAGGTGCTTTTGTCAGACAAGACACTGGATCATGTGCGGAATCCATAGAAGATCAGCAAAAGTTATTTCATATATATATAAAACAAACAACTTTATTTTTGCAAACAAACCTATATTAATAAAGCGAAATGTTATACTGCAGCTTCAGTCCTGGACGGAATACCAAAATGAAAAGGCAGGGACAAAAAGGGGGTTCTTTTTAAATACATACAGGTTGAGTATCCCTTATCCAAATTATTCCAAAAACCATACACTCCAGGAAGTGAAAAAAAATCATTTTCTTGCTAAAAGATCTGCCAGCAGCACTACTGAAGACATGATATGCAACTGGCACTACAGGGGACATGATATGCAACTGGCACTACTGGGGACATGATATGTAACTGGCACTACTGGGGATATGACATGTAACTGGCACTACTGGGGACATGATATGTAACTGGCACTACTGGGGACATGACATGTAACTGGCACTACTGGGGACATGATATGTAACTGGCACTACTGGGGACATGACGTGTAACTGGCACTACTGGGGACATGATATGTAACTGGCACTACTGGGGACATGACGTGTAACTGGCACTACTGGGGACATGACATGTAACTGGCACTACTGGGGACATGATGTGTAACTGGCACTACTGAGGACATGATATGCAACTGGCACTACAGGGGACATGATATGCAACTGGCACTACTGGGGACATGATATGTAACTGGCACTACTGGGGACATGACATGTAACTGGCACTACTGGGGACATGATATGTAACTGGCACTACTGGGGACATGATATGTAACTGGCACTACTGGGGACATGATATGTAACTGGCACTACTGGGGACATGACGTGTAACTGGCACTACTGGGGACATGATATGTAACTGGCACTACTGGGGACATGACATGTAACTGGCACTACTGGGGACATGATGTGTAACTGGCACTACTGGGGACATGATGTGTAACTGGCACTACTGAGGACATGATATGTAACTGGCACTACTGGGGACATGATATGTAACTGGCACTACTGGGGACATTATATGTAACTGGCACTACTGCGGACATGATATGTAACTGGCACTACTGGGGACATGACATGTAACTGGCACTACTGGGGACATGATATGTAACTGCCACTACTGGGGACATGATATGCAACTGCCACTACTGGGGACATGACATGTAACTGGCACTACTGGGGACATTATATGTAACTGGCACTACTGGGGACATGATATGTAACTGGCACTACTGGGGACATGACATGTAACTGGCACTACTGGGGACATGATATGTAACTGGCACTACTGGGGACATGACATGTAACTGGCACTACTGGGGACATGATATGTAACTGGCACTACTGGGGACATGACATGTAACTGGCACTACTGGGGACATGATATGTAACTGGCACTACTGGGGACATTATATGTAACTGGCACTACTGGGGACATGACATGTAACTGGCACTACTGGGGACATGATATGTAACTGGCACTACTGGGGACATGACATGTAACTGGCACTACTGGGGACATGATATGTAACTGGCACTACTGGGGACTTGATATGTAACTGGCACTACTGGGGACATGACATGTAACTGGCACTACTGGGGACATGATATGTAACTGGCACTACTGGGGACATGACATGTAACTGGCACTACTGGGACCATGACATGTAACTGGCACTACTGACACATGATATGTAACTGGCACTACTGGGGACATGATATGCCACTGGCACTACTGGGGACATGATATGCCACTGGCACTACTGGGGACATGACATGTAACTGGCACTACTGGGGACATGATATGTAACTGGCACTACTGGGGACATGACATGTAACTGGCACTACTGGGGACATGATATGTAACTGGCACTACTGGGGACATGATATGTAACTGGCACTACTGGGGACATGACATGTAACTGGCACTACTGGGGACATGATATGTAACTGGCACTACTGGGGACATGACATGTAACTGGCACTACTGGGGACATGATATGTAACTGGCACTACTGGGGACATGATATGTAACTGGCACTACTGGGGACATGACATGTAACTGGCACTAAATATGTGCAAGAAAATGATTGCTTGTCATTCACATTCAGTCCCTGAGATAGAACACAAACTTTGTTTCATGTTTTGAAACCTTGTTTTATGCACAAATAAAATATATTTGTGTGTATTTCATGTGTTTGTACAACATAAATGCAATATACCTCAGTATACATCATTGAAGTATATAAATATTCTGAAATACGGAATAATCCATTATCCAAAATTCTTCTGGTCCCGAGCATTTTGGATAAGGGATACTCAACCTGTATTCCATTTAATTCAGACCAGGGTCTTCATATGTTCGCAGCAAAGCCAACAGAACGCCAGCCCCTGTGCAAATCCCCGCAGCAACTCGCCACGGCCGTTCGCAGTCGGGGGTTTGCACATGCGCATAGAAGACCATGCGCATGCGTAGACCCCCTAACATCGAAATGTGCAGAATTCGACCCCATCTGCATGATTCAGAATGACCCCCTATATCTAGTGGGGGCTGCAGGAAAGTGATTTCTTCTCACTTCCAGCTCAGGGAATCACCAGACGGCGCTGCATCTGACGGGGACACGCGAGAGTCTCACATGCACGGGCGTCCCCTTCACACGCTTCAGGGAGACCGGCATGGTTAGGGGGGCGGTGGGCTCCATCAGAACAGGGCGTGCAAGAGTCTGGTGCACGTGCGCCCCCTTGTGGCGGATGGCGAGCAGCGGCGATTGGCAAGAGAATCGCCAGGAGCAGCTCTAATGAAAGTTACTCTATCTGTATGTCTATCTCCAGCTAAAGTGCTGGAGAACCGCCATATTTTTGTTTAATATATAGACCCCTTAGATTTACGTTTCCTAGTACCCGCTCTAAATATTCAGAATTTTTTCTTTTCCAATAACTTAAAAATGTGTCCAATTTTTTCTTTCTTTCTTTTATCCTGAACAGAAACTTTAATTGAGGCTGAGTGTTATATGAAAGGGCAACTCGCACATCTTTTGGCAGCACAACTCCACGTTCCAGCGGTTCTCAGCCAAGTGCGACTATTAGTTTTTGTCCTCACAAAATAACGAGGAGACAGCATGTTCCCAACTGTGGGAGCCCTGGACGGGAAACAACGGCCCTTTTCACAATCTCGCCCAGTTCTTTGTCTTTCTTTAATACCAATAAATGTTTTTTTTATTTTATTTTAAATAAATCTCTTGCCATTGTGACTTACACGCTGTGATCGTTTGTGGACGGGCTTGATCGCGCTGCCTCTTTTGTGTTTTTTTTTATTATTAGCTTGTCACGTAGCGCTTTAAGAATTTGCATCGCTTATCCACTGGGTGCTCTGTATCTCTAAACACAGATGTGACAGAATAATAACTTTGAAATTTACTCAATATATCCCACGGCAAGATTATATTCAGATAACTTTTCAAAGTCTTTCCGTTTACAGTGTGTGACGGATTTAGAGACAACTCGATTTTCCCAGCGCCAGCTGCTATGTGCAAGTATGGGCACTCCTGGCATCTAAAAAACATCCCAAGGAAAACACATGACCCTATAGTTTGTGTCAATGGTACTCGCAGACAGCCATGTTTCAGCAGTGATGTTAACACTGCCGCGAACATGCAGCTTTGGTTCCACCATAGGCCATCAGACCTGATCGCTCATCTGCGAATTTGCAGCCCGAGTATTTAACAAATGGCCGCGCTTGCGCATGGTCCGCAATGTGCATGCGCGAGCTGTCCCTGTGATCACAGCTAGAGATGGATAGCAATGGTTGGCCGTTTGAAAGTTGATTGACAGGTGCTGGGTATTTGAAGGCAGTACGCCGGCATTTTCTGGGAATGCCCCGGAAACCGCAGGCATTTTTCGACCATTGGGAGGGAGCGTCAGCAAACTCCATCTCCCCGCGCCCATCGCATTGTCCAATAAGTCTAGACTTACTCAGCGCTGCGGATATAGGGGATTCAATTTGATGGTAAGTGATTGCAAATGGATTTCCCCCTGGGTGCATGGCTGCAAACGCACAGAGGCGGGGGGAGACCTGGCCAGGGCGGCATTGACATGATCCCTGGGCTGTGAAGATTCACAGCCCAGTGATCAGATCTGAATCAGGCCCCATAAGTATTGATTTGAGAATAAGGGCTATATTTACTATAGGAAAATTTTGGTTGTTTTTTTGCTCACTTTTTATAATTTCAGTACAAACTTAGTCAATGTTGGGCTTTCAGGGCTAGAACACACATTCACTAACTTAATATGAATATAAAAATGTATCTGTTAGTAAATGTGTTTTTTGCCCTGGTAGCCCAACATAGATTAGGATCGATTGAAATCACTATGAAATCCATAAGAATCATTACAAAAAAATAAAATAAAATAATTGACCAAACTCAACCTTGAGTAGGGTTAGGAAGCATGGGAGTGGGGGAGGTTAGGGTTAGGCGGCATGGGAGTGGGGGAGGTTAGGGTTAGGCGGCATGGGAGTGGGGGAGGTTAGGGTTAGGCTGTATGGGAGTGGGGGAGGTTAGGGTTAGGCTGTATGGGAGTGGGGGAGGTTAGGGTTAGGCGGCATGGGAGTGGGGGAGGTTAGGGTTAGGCTGTATGGGAGTGGGGGAGGTTAGGGTTAGGCTGTATGGGAGTGGGGGAGGTTAGGGTTAGGCGGCATGGGAGTGGGGGAGGTTAGGGTCAGGCTGTATGGGAGTGGGGGAGGTTAGGGTTAGGCTGCGTGGGAGTGGGGGAGGTTAGGGTTAGGCTGTGTGGGAGTGGTGGTGGTCAGGGTTAGGCTGCGTGGGAGTGGGGGAGGTTAGGGTTAGGCTGCGTGGGAGTGGGGGAGGTTAGGGTTAGGCTGTGTGGAAGTGTGGGGTGTAAGGGTTAGGCTGCATGGGAGTGGGGGAGGTTAGGGTGCATGGGAGTGGGGGGAGATTAGAGTTAGGCTGCATGGGAGTGGGGAGAGGTTAGGGTTAGGTGGCGTGGGAGTGGGGGGATATTAGGGTTAGGCTGCATGGGAGTGGGGGAGGTTAGGGTTAGGCTGCGTGGGAGTGGGGGAGGTTAGGGTTAGGCTGCGTGGGAGTGGGGGAGGTTAGGGTTAGGCTGCGTGGGAGTGGGGGAGGTTAGGGTTAAGCTGCATGGAAGTGGGGGAGGTTAGGGTTAGGCTGCGTGGGAGTGGGGAGAGGTTAGGGTTAGGCTGCATAGGAGTGGGGTGAGGTTAGGGTTTTATCCAATCACGTATCTTTATGAAAGTATAGATAACACAGACATACCTACAGTATACCTACAGGTACAGTATATTGAGTAAAGATTTAAAATAAACCCTGCTCAGTCATTGTGTCCCATCACGCATGACGCAGAGCTATATTCTCTCAAGGTAGCTTCCACCATAGGTGATGAAAGTGTTAAACCGAGGCTTACCTGGATTTGGCAGTGTATTTGGAATTGCCCATAGTCACAGTTCCTCCTCATTGGCAGGACAAATGGGCCACTGTCACTGCCCTGCTGTGCCAGGATCTACTGCTCGAGTCATTCACGCTCTCTCTATATTCATTTCTAGCACTCCAGGCTCCAGCACACACACCTGCCTGCAGTCTAATTTGTAGACATTTCCGTCTGTTCCCACCTGCGCTGCCTTCCGGGCTCCCTATATGCTACTTGCTATCACAGTATGTCTTACGCACAGTATTATGTATACGCTTTTTGAATGTCAGGGTCTTTGCCTTTTGGGCATCTACTGTACATGTTTGGATCATGCTCAGCTCCCCCGCAGTACAGCTGCACAGATCTGCTTCAATTTTATAAACAATATAAAAAGAACTAGATTAAATATATAAAATACCCTGTATATACTGTAGGTGAATATATAGCACCTGATTCTGAGATGGATGCAGATATGGCAAGCGGCGATACTGAGTTTACACACCTGAGTGGAGGGAGCCTGCTTGCTTGGCGCCTTGCCGCTTCTTCTCTCTATCTGTTAAATGGACATTTCCGGGTGGTTACACAGGAAACCCATCTCGCAGGAGGGACTAGGGGCCCAATTCAGACCCATACCCAGGGCTGCAAATTTGCAGCACTGACGATTATCAAAAGACCGTGCCTGACCATAGTGCGCTGTGTTCCAGCGCGTTTCCCCTTGGGAACGGACCATGTGAAGGCTAGCCTTTGCTGGCTGCTTGCAAGATGTTTGACAGGAGCCAGTCGTTTGGGGGTGTAACGCTGGCATTTTCTGGGAGTGCCCTGGAAAATGCAGACAATCCCCAGCCTTTGGGCTGACGCCAGCGGCCTCCTTCTCCCCACGGTCTTTGCAAGTCTAGACTTACTCAGTGCTGCAAGCAGAGGGGAAAATCATACCTCCCAACTTGTGAATGTCCCAAAGAGGGTGTGGCATGACCTAGCGGGAAAGGGGAGTGGTCTACATTTGCTGCACTGCCGTGAGGCCATGCCCGCGTCTTTGCCACTGCAGGGGCACTTTTTTGTCTATGTGAACATGGAAACTGTATTAGTGTAACGCGTCCCCTCGCATAACTCTGTGCTGGGCACACTATTCTATTCTCCCCCTACGCCCACTGGGATCATGAAGTAAGAACAAGTGGGTTTCAAACAAAAATATCATGAAAAACTCCTGTCAACATTTTCCTGTGTCAACCATTGACACATCGACCATTTGGCTGTTGACCTTTGTGTCAAAGTCGATCTAATGTATGTGGACATACCTATTGACTTTCAATCTATCGATCAGATGTGCCAACCCATGTGTTTTCTCAGGAGAACAGACACCGGAGAGTATAGACCAGTATTGCTGGGTCCTTGGCCCCCTAACTGTCTATTTACTACTGCATGAGCACAGATTTCTTAATTATCACCCACCTGTGCCGAAGCAGGGATATCCTTGATGTCTGGACTGTGAGAAATGGGGATTGGAAAACATGGTCTTATTGTAGAATTTGAATGAGTAGGAAATCAATAGGCCGGGTATTGGTCTATTCCTGTAGAGGTGACAGCGACCCCTTAACGTAGAGTGGAATGTGATAGAAGATTTTGTATCTATATGGAAATCCAGGTCATTGCAGGGATGATCTTAAAATCCAATGGCAGCTCAGAGGCAGATTTAAATCAGAAAGTGGCAGCTCATTAAACATCTCGAGGTTGGATCATTTCAGTGTGACATTTTTAGTTTACATCACCCAGTGAAATGCCCTTTGTCACTCGTCTCTGGAGTCAAATGGCTGATGATGCATGCCATCCATGTACCCAGATGCACCAAATCCAGGGTTTATGACTGCACAAAACTGAATTGTGTTACAATAGTTTCTGATAAAATCTTTAACTGATCAGAACCTAATTTGCCGGCTGCCGTTAAGCAGTAGCGTCTATTGCACAGAACGTAGTAACTAAGGCCAGACAGCCAGGGAACCAGCGTATGGTTTGCTGCAGTGCTCGAAGTGGGGGTATCGAAAAGTAAAGGAATTAGTTAAGCGCGCCCATGACTAATTCCGGGAAAGGGGGTGTGGCCTACTGGAAAGGAGGCATAGCGTCACAAAAGGGGCGTGGTATTACACATTATACCACACACACTGTAATGCCCATTGCACACTTTAGCGAACTTCTTAATACCCATTACACATAAAGCCACATGCCTTAATGGCAATTACACATAAGCCCACACGTGATGCCCATTACAAACTATATAACAAACCGTAATGCCCATTACATAGTATATAACAAACCGTAATGCCCATTACACATTGTGCCACACATCATGATGCCCATTACATACTATATAACAAACCGTAATGCCCATTTCATACTATATAACACACTGTAATGCCCATTACACATTGTGCCACACATTGTGATGCACATTTCATACTATATAACAAACTCTATTGCCCATTACATAATATATAACAAACTGTAATGCCCATTACACATTGTGCCACACATTGTGATGCCCATTACAGACTACAGATGTCTCCACATCCATATTGGTTTTATTGTGCCATGTATGGCACAATTTGTCACACCTTGGACTCTGCAAAAGTCACGCTTTGTAATTTCTCAGAAAAATTGCTTCTCTGATCTATTACTTTATACAACTTCTACATACTGCAAAAAAAATAGAATCCATTTACAGTACTTGCTACATTTGGAAAAACAGCTAAGCCGTGTTTTACATGTTGTGACAAATTGAGAAAATTTTTATATGGACACATCTTTATATAACACACCATAATGCCCATTACATATTTGACAAATAATTGCCACTTTCCTACATGCTCATTGCTAGGGACTTCATGCTCGATACCAGGGGCTTCTTGCTTGATGCCAAGGGTCGGGGCTTCAGGTTCGATGCCAAGGGGCTTCATGCTCATTGCCAAGGGGGACTGAACTTGCTCGTTGCCAAGGGGGACTGAAATTGTTTGTTGCCAAGGGGGACTCAAATTGCTCGTTGCCAAGTGGGACTCAAATTGCTTTTGACAAGGGGGACTCAAATTACTCGTTGCCAAGGGGGACACAAATTGCTCGTTGCCCAGGGGGACTCAAATGGCGCATTGCCAAGGGAGACTCAAATTGCAGCCATTACTCCCCTGATAGCGAGGCACAGTTGCCCCTGCTGCCCCAGGCCCTATGACAACTTAAAGCAGTCCACGGCGGCTCAGTACTGCCCACGGCTCTACTAGGACGCTAAGGGACTGGGTTGTCGTGCTGCTATTTTGAAGTCTCTGCGCTGGAAACCGATGGACCGTGGGCCAATTGGAGCTCGCGGTCTAGCAGCCACCAATGCCACTCCTGATTGGCTGCTGGACCATGAGCTCCTATTGGCGGGGTCCAGCGGGAGCAGGAGACTTCAAAATAGCGGCGAACAGACTTGCTTTGTGTCCTGACTCCTGCACCGCCCACCGTGGTTCACACAGCTGATATTGTGAGCCACGGCCGGGGAGGTGCAGGAGTCTGGACTCAGAAGATTGCGGGGACGGCATCGGCGGCATCCGGTGGGGGGCTGCAAAAATCAGTGCTCAAAGTACCAGTGTATATAGGCTCACTTCGAGCACTGTTTTGCTGAATACCAAGATAGTCCAGAACCTTAGATTGGACTCGGTGCATCGCTAGTTATCAGATGCTCTGGACCACAAGCATTTTGGATAAGGGATTTGTTTCGAAAAATCTTTTTTTTTCCCCATTCTCACCTGCTCCCCCCACCATTCACGGCATCCACTGCGGCCATCGGGTTCTTCTTCAGATGTACACTATCCACAGTCCCAAGGATGCATTGCGCGGGTGTGCCGGTGATGTCATGATGTCACTGGAACACCCGCGCAATGCATCCTTGGGAATGGGGATGTAAAGACGAACCCAATGGACTTAGGTGGACCACTGGGGCCCCGGTGAGTATGAAAAATGGTTGGGGGGGGGGGGGGGGGGTTGTGAAGAGAGAAAACCACCCTGACATATTCGGCTTTCGGATATCCGGATAACGGATATATATTTATACAAATTTTGGCCATAAATTCATTTTCCCGGCTGAGCATTTACATAACATGTCTGAAATATAAAAATATGAAAAAAAAAAATATATATATATATATATATACAGTATATATGAAAAAATCTATAGGAATGTACTTCATAAATTAGGATTACCATATAGACTTTTTTTATGTCTACATTTTTATGTTGACCTAAAGTCCCTGCCAACCTATAGTCCAAGTCGACCTTTTATAGGTGTCATCCTAAGGGTGTTGACCCAATGTATGTCGACCGAATATAGGTGGACACAAGGACCGTATTCCGCCAGTCCACCACTTATCTGGTGCTAGATCTGTCCAGTCTCCCTAGCAGTGGGAGCCGTTGGACAAGCTGTGTGTGCCCAGCCCCCACTGCGCATACATGTTGGAGACAGGATAGTCCAGGGGTCAGGGACATTTTTTACCTTTTACCCCAAAATATATATATATATATATATATATATATATATATATATATATACGCTGACGTTACCTCCTTGATTTGAAAGGAAGGAAATCATATAATTGTAATACACACTGTACCCCCAGACATTGATGATATATCCTGCTGGTACGGTACACAGCCTGGCAGCCATTGATGATGATTATCATGTATGGCTGTGGGTGGTACAACTTTTGTACCACCCACAGCCATACATGGTAATCATCATCATCGTCATCATCATCATCAATGGCTGCCAGGCTGTGTGTGGTATAGCCATTCATAATGTGATGTCCAGGCAACTATTAGTGTCGGGATATCAGATGATATAGTGACAGTAAAAGAATCCTATAGAAAGATTTAAGCGCTAGGGACAGGTGTGCTGTGCCGCGTACAGATGGCTGCCTTCTGGTAGAGGGATGCCGCCCTCACTTAGGGGATACACAGAGAAAAAGAACCAGTGGCCGCCTTCTGTACGCTAAAACAATTTATTACACAAATAACACAAAAACACAATATAAACACACAAAATTATAATAAGAAACAATAATTTGCATGCATGCAATACCTCAGTAAAAGATTGTTAAAAAGCCATTTCACTGCATTTGCATTAGGTGTAACAAATAGTTACCAGTTCCTGATTGGGTGGATAAATTGCTGGGTGTGGACAGATATTTCAGTCTCGCACAAAGATGCTGTGGGCAAAATTTTATAAATCCCTCCAAGTGGAATCAGGGCTTCCAGGACGGGTACACAACCGTAGGTATAGCGGTAAATTCCTTAGTGGTGCTGTCTCCTTCACTCATGAAGACATAGGCGACTTGGCCTGGTGGATCTGCCGAGCCAAATACCTGGTGTTTGTTTAAGCCCTTCTCCGGGTGCTGCACCAGCCAGCGGCCCGACTTTGGGCTGGGATAGACGGTGCTCCACTGAATCAGGAACAGCCCAGCACTTGCGTGTGCTCACGTGTGCAGCGCAGACCTCTGGTGCAGACAGCGGCTGCTGGACTCGATTCCCAGCCGGCTGTCTGTGTGCACAGTGGGGACCGAATTGCCGCAGATAAATATCAGTCAGGCGGCGGGCTAGTAGTGTTGATCAAGTGCCCTGCAGGTCCTCAACTGTTAATCCTCCTCCTCAAGACGCATTTCGCCGCGCTCAGGCGGCTTTGTCAATTTTAGGAATGGGGAGTTTGGTTTGGGGGATGGTTTTATACACACCGATTAATTGGACACAGGTGTGTTTCTCCTTTATATATACATATATATAGTGACAGTCTGAGCACATGTTTCCCCTAGACTAGAAATGAGTATACCTTGACAGGAGCCTATAACCAGGCAAAGAAACTCTGCATATAAAGTCTATATGCAATGAAATGAAATTGCTGGGGGTATTCCAGGCATATGGGTGGGGGTGGGGTGGGGGGGGTGATGTGGCCGCCACAGCCGAGTGGGGGGGGGGGGTGGAGGCGAGCTTACCTGGAGTGGTAGGGGGTAGCTGCTCCAGAATGCAGCCCTCCAGTGGCCGGCGCCTTAGGCAAATGCCTAAGGCTGCCTAGTGGTGGTGCTGGCCCTGGGCTCTACATGACGTTACTTAGAGTAGAGCGATAAGCCTATCTGCACAATTATTCACATACTGTATGATCTATCTAGTATGAGCACGTTCTGCGTTTATTATGGAATAAATATCCATACGCAGATGGAGCAGAATGTATTGTTCCATCTCTCTCCCTAGTCAGGCATTTTAATAATAAATTAAAACCTCTTTTCCGCCGGTGTGAATATTCGTCTTCATGATATCCCGTAGCATTTAGCCTTCATGCACTAAAGATTGTGCTGATCCTGTAGGTCTGCTCCATCTGTAATCTCTTATACATTCCATCTTAGATGGATATGCACATAACGTTATTTTTGCAATGAGATTATGTTTGACATTTGAGCATGTACTTTAAATATGCAGTTCCTCCGGTGATTATAAATTGGCTCCGACATCCTCTAGGCATGCAATATATACTCTGTCCTGGGGGATAACGACTTTCTGTCCCACAGTTCAGGAACTAGCAGGAAAGGTGCACAGTGCACAGATAAAAATATCAGCCTGGAAATGCTATATTCTTTAAATAATTTCCTTTCAAGCCCTTCCAGAGAAATTCCCATTTCTATGCGGCTGTGCAGAGATGGTTATGGGTCAGCGGTTCCAGTGCGTGATGCTGTTATACTGTCTCCCTTAATGTGCAGTTCAAAAGCAAACTGTGAACGGAATGTTACAGTTTCACATATTGGTATTATTCAACCCAACTTTCGGTGGAAATGTTTCCACTAGACCTTAAGGATGACAGTATAAATAAATGTGAACCAGTTACGTTTCCATTTCTACGACAATGCCTCATTTGACCAATACCAAGTGCAGCCTATTTACTACACACTGGGGTAATTCAGCCCTGCTTGCTAGGCTGCATATATTCACTGCCTATCCAGCAGGTAAACGCCACCTGCCGGGGCGAGCGGATGCCCGCCTCCCTTTGCCGAAGGAATGCATGCAAATGGATGTGTACGCGTATAACTCCATTGGCATGTGGCAGAATGAGCGCAGTCTAGACTGTATTTTATTTGTGATGGATATGGCCAAAAGGGGGAGGGGCTTATGTCATGTGATGTCAGCCGCCAACCCCGAACAAGCTTCAACACACCTGCATTTGCAGGGGGACGGCCAGAGTTTTACTGGACACACCCACACGCCCACACCTCGGCGAGTGTGATAGTTCCCACAGTGGTACTGAACATGCATATTTTCACACATACGCATGCGCAGACCGGCAAAAGTGGTCACTGGGCCAAATTCGGCCCATGCCAAGTAACCTGAATTAAACCCAGTGTCCCGGTCTCTGCAGGAGAGTCTGGATTTTTAGGTTGGCCACAGTCATTTTCTAGCCATCGATTTATCGGTTTATTATTATTTTAGGGTTTACAGATGTGTCTGCCCACATCTTTGGGGCAATCCAGTGACGCTTGTGAAAGGAACCCGACAGTGATTATTCACAGGGTGCATACACACAATGCATTCCTACGGAAGTTGGGGCATACACTTTTGAACGTGCCCAGCCATGGGCCCACTAGTCATGGTAATAGACTTGCCATTGCCTCGATTCGGGGGCATGGAGAGACCAAACTGGATGTATTTTTTTATTTGTCATTTTCATATTTTTGCCTTTGTTCTCCCATTGGATAGGAATACAACAACTCGCAAACATTCACATGTTCACAGCAGCACAGAGTATTTCAGGGCGTGTGATCTGGTGGAAGACTCTCCATAGAAACAGAGACAATACAACTCATGTCCAGACTGTCCGTCTGGCAAATCCGGCACAGACCAGGAGGGCCGATGGCCTGATGGGCATGTTCCGCTGTCTGTAGGCCTGACTGAGCAGCTTCTGCCTCCAACATTGGACCTTATTGTGGTCCGTTCGCACGGGGCCGATGTTTTCGCTTTGCGCATTTCTGCGCATGTGCATGCACTGGGTGCGTGTGTCCACAGCAAACAAACTGTTCGCTCGGTGCCTGCACCCATCCTTCCGTTGGGCAGTCCATTAGCATATGGGAATGCCCAGGGGTGTTCTCATGAGAACGCTGGGCCTTCTCATGCTAATGGACCGTTGACACGGGTGCGTGGGTCGGCCAGCTGACATCATCGGATGTTAGCTGCCGCCCACTTCCCTCAGAATGTGCACTCAGATCTAAGGTTGCTCTGAGCAACCTTACATATGCGTGCACATTCCACATCATTCGATGGTCCCCGACCATCGAATTATGTGGGTGTTCACCCACAGGCTGCAAATGGATGTTTATGTAAAACATCTATTTGCAGCTAGTGCGAATGTAAGCACCTTGCGAATGGTGGCCTGGTGTACCACCATTTGCAAGGCGGGGTTTGGTTGACTCACAAGGATGCAAATTCGCATCCGAGCGAATCAACCAGAATAACCATTGTGTATCTACAAATTGAGGGAGACGAGACATAATGCAAGGTCTCACGCCATGATGCATAACCATGCCCCCTTTTTACATGCCTGTGAACTAGGGATGTCCATCGGTGTGGTTGTCTTTGATGGTAACCAACTATGAAATAGATGACCATCGATGGTTTCACAAACTGATGGTCATCTCTGTTTTTTTAACTGACTGGGCTGCGGGCCTATCAAATCTGGGGGTGGTGCTTCACAAGTACCAGGGGTGGACTATGTTCCATTTCCTGACACTTGTAGAGAAAAAATTATTCAGTTATGCTGCGCCATTGATGGAGGGAAACTGGTTCTCCGACAAACGACTGAAAAGAAAAAAGGAGAACCACTAGTATAGCCAAAGCTGCTGTATAGGGAGTGTGTAAGTCTCCCAAATAAATAACAAATAAGAAGAAAAGGGTATATATATACAGCGCTGAGTGTTAACTGAAAGAGGTACAATACCACTGATAAAATAGAATCATTTATTTATACAATTATCTTAACAAGATTATTGAGAATTTTCATAACAATTGGACAATATGTGAAAAAAAACAATATTAAATTAGTTGCTGTTAAAAAATTTGGTACTCTTTACCTAGAACGGCGCCCGCGATCAGAATCGCGGGCGTCGGGGGTAAAAAATCGCGGTCATCGCGGGCATCGCGGGTAAATCGCGGGTACATCAAAATCGTGTACCCGCGATGACCGCGATTTTCCCATAGGGAACAATGTTAAAAAGCCTAATTGATCGCGATTTTAATGTAAAATGCCTCAATGCCCGCGATTTTCCCATAGGAATCAATGTTAAATGGGCTACAGAGCCCAAATAGACCCAATTAACCCTTAAATGTCACCCCAATTTTTTTACGCCACCCCACGATCCACGCCAACCCGAAGCGTGGCGAGCGCAGCGAGCCCGCGAGGGGCGGCGGTACGCGTCCTCCGACCTTTTCATGCCCTACTATCCACGTCGGCGTGGAGTTGAGAATAGAATAGTGTGGCGAGCGCAGCGAGCCACCGAGCCCGAAGCGTGGCGAGCGCAGCGAGCCCCGCGAGGGGACGCGGATACCTTCACAGGTAAACGCGTCCCTTCGCGGGCTTCACAGGTGTCGGCGTCGCCACGGACACCTGTGAAGTCCGCGAGGGGACGCGTATAACTGTGAAGGTATCCGCGTCCCCTCGCGGGGCTCGCTTCGCTCGCCACGCTTCGGGCTCGGTGGCTCGCTGCGCTCGCCACACTATTCTATTCTCAACTCCACGCCGACGTGAATAGTAGGGCATGAAAAGGTCGGAGGACGCGTACCGCCGCCCCTCGCGGGCTCGCTGCGCTCGCCACGCTTCGGGTTGGCGTGGATCGTGGGGTGGCGTCAAAAAATTGGGGTGACATTTAAGGGTTAATTGAGCCTATTTGGGCTCTGTAGCCCATTTAACATTGATTCCTATGGTAAAATCGCGGGCATTGAGGCATTGAATGCAAAATCGCGGTCAATCTGACTTTTTAACATTGTTCCCTATGGGAAAATCGCGGTGATCGCGGCCATCGCGTCGCGGCCGTTTATGTACTGCCCGCGATCCCGCGATCACCCCGATGGGCGCCGTTCTAGGTAAAGAGTACCAAAAATTTAAATAAAATCAAACAAGCGATTATGCTCCACAGATTTTGGGGGAGAGAGCAGTTCATTGCACCAGCATAGACATTTACCAGCAGGAGAAAGGGTCAAAGTGGTGAATCTCCTTATGATTGCAGCCGTATGTGTATTGAAAAGGTCCAGATAAGTACCCAGTAGATCCAGATTCCTCAAGTAGCAGCATATTTAATGGCAGTCTTGTTGGTATGTTATACCCGGCATGGCGCTGCAACAGTTGCTGAAATAGAGTATGATCTGTGCAGTAAATGCAAGCTGGTTGGGGCAAAGGTGCAGCTGAAAGGATAGGTACTGTAGGTAGATTGCTCAACGCGTTTCAACGTGATTCCACGTCTTCTTCAGGAGCTGATACCAGCTCCTGAAGAAGGCATGCAGCTTGTATTTCCTGCACAGATCAGCCTGCATTTTGTTCCGGACCAGTTTTTAATCTACTCCAGGACTCCCTCTATTTCAGCACTTTTTGCAGCGCCATGCCTCGTATAACATACCAACAAGACTGCCATTAAATATTATATTATTTCAGAAACTAATATAATATTGTTTTTTAACATATTGTCCAATTGTTATGAGAATTCTCAATAATCATGGTAATTTAATTGTATAAATAGATAATTCTATTTTATCAGTGGTATTGTACCTCTCCGACAATCGATGGCCAAAGTATTCAATATCAGCCATAAATCATCGATTAAGAATCATTGATAATCGATGGCCATACCTAGTGTGCACCTACATCCCATGCACAAAATAAATGAGGGGCGATTGTTAGCCCCAGTCCGTCCCTGATGCCACCTGTACTTTTTGTGCACTCATGGATTATGAAGGATTCCTCCCACCCTGTGCAAGAATTGTTTATACAGTTGCGTTCTGTTAGGTGCTTTAGGTGTCCCGGGACTAAGACTAGTCAAAAGAGGAATAGTTTTCTTCCTTGTGGCTTTTGCTGCTGAATTCTGTTTCTTGTAGATTTATAATTTGATTTATTATTTTTTTTTTCTGTACTATAATACTATATTTGCCACATTCTATAAATTGATTGGATGCACAACTCAATTTTGTTTCCCTGTACTTGTGCATGGGTAATGACAATAAAGTGAATCTAATCTAATCTAATTTGCAGAATATTGTTACGTGAGGTCTGTGCAGATGCTGGGCCTATATTAAAATTGTGTAATTACACCTATAATCCCTGCCATGTTTACCAGAAAAGCCCAAACACGGAACTCAGGACTCCTTACCAGCAGTGAGCATACAGCTTACAGTATATTGGCCCTTATTCTGGTTCATTCATAAAAGCAAATTCCTTCTCAAATGGATAAAATCATGTGCACTGCAGGGGGGGGGGGGGCAGATGTAACATGTGCAGAGAGAGTTAGATTTGGGTGAGTTATTTTGTTTCTGTGCAGGGAAAATACTGACTGCTTTATTTTTACACCGCAGTATAGATTTCACTTTGAAGTAAAACCCCACCCAAATCTAACTCTCTCTGCACATGTTACACCTCCCCCCCTGCAGTGCACATGGTTTTGTCCATTTGAGAAGGAATTTGCCTTTGAGAGTGAACCCGAATAAGGGCCATTATGTAGTGTGAGCATCAGCGGTTCTCATCCCAAAATGAAACACCTCTAGAACTTTGCAGAGAATTTTCTTCTCAGCTATGTGGGTGCTGCCGAGTCAGCGCCACATAATCACAGATCGCAGCTGCTTTCGAATCTCCCGCTGTTAGACTGAGGTGTAAATGTATTTAATGGATTCAGTCAAACAGCAGGAGATTGGAGAACAGCTTTGGATCTGGGGTTTGAGACAGTAGTGTCCATAAAACTAACAAGCTGCCATGGCAACAAGGCACATCTGATCAGCAACTCAATAATAAAACTATCCAGCATTGATCTGTTCACATGTTCATGTTAGCAGAATACGTGCTGCGAGGAAGCCAGGTAAAAGGAGCTGGGACAGCCAAGCACTCTGACGCTGGCGAGGTGACAGTGACTTCTGAAATCTCATGGGACACATGAGACGGAATAGTGCAGGACTAGCAGAGGAAAAACCAACAGACTGTAAGCCAAATGCTCTAAGCTTCAAAACTGATAAAATGGAGGGTGATAAACAGCCAACCAATAAGCTCCTACCTACCATGTCACAGACTGTATTTGAAAAATGTCAGACAGGAGCTGATTGGCTGTCTGTTTTTCACTCTCCATTTGATCACTTTTGAAGCTTAGTGCATCTGGCCCTGTGGCTGTACAACTTAGGGTAAAAAAAATGGCCTCTGGACTCATAGGGGTCTATGTACTGTAATAAGCTTTAGAGGGATAAAGTACCGGTTAATCAGTTCCTAACTAAAAAGAAATTGAGTTGCTGCGCTGATTAAAAAATAAAAAATGAAGGCTCCACAGAATGAATGAGAGGACTAACCAGTGGCTGGGTATATTAAGTCACAAAATACAAATGTCAAATACTCTTATAGGGCGAAACACGCTAAGGAGGTACACCCAGCCAGCAGCACCCCGGATAACCAGTACAGAAACCCGCTGTACCCGCTGTAACCACCTTTGCACCGGTTAATCAAGTGAATACACTTTCCACAGCTTGGAACAGACTGAACCAACCTGACGTCACCATGCCAGATTGTATCCAGTGACGGCTAGAAAACTCCGGTGAGAGAGCAGTCAAGCGGTAGTCAAGCGTAAGCGGCAGTGAAAGAGGCTCTAGCCACTACGATTCAACATCGGCTCAGGCAAAGAGGGTGAGAGAAGGACCGGCCAGACCATCCACAGGTCTGCTCCCCACCTGCCTTCAACTGGAGGGACACTCTAGCCCACACCAACGGCTGGACCACTGGCGCACGGAGGCGCAGGTGAGAGAGACACGCTGACCGCGCGCTAACAAACATCACCACATTGCTAATTTTGTCAAACGGTGAAACAGTACAACCCCTGGTGGAGATTGCAACTTGATGCCATTGGGTTCATGACTGAGCAAATTAAACTGTCCATGGCAAATCTGAACCGTATTTAAAACCCAGTGGTTTCTAAAAACTGGACCGGGTGCGCTTTAATTTTTTAAAGTGAAACATGTAATGTTATATTTTATGGCTCATTCTTAATCAACTATACATGTTTATATTATATTGATTTATTTTATTACTGTATTGCTGTTATATGTTTGTTTTTATTATTAGCGCAGCAACTCAATTTATTTTTTGGTTTTGCAATTTTTTCTGTCCTCTACCTGGGCCTGTAAATTATAGGTACAGGTGAAGGGCAGTTCTGTATACACGCACTTGTACATATAGAGGACTGCAGCTGAGTCCCATTTATCATATATTATTTACTATTACTTATAACAAAATGATATATACTTTCCAAACATCTTGTATTAGCGCCCATTTTAACACTAGAATATAGTGGTTGTTCTTTTTGAAAAAAAAAAAATCATTTCCTAACTGCCAGACTGTGTTTAAAAGTTGCATGGTACAAGCTGATTGGTTGGTACTTTAACCCTCTTCACTTTATCGACTTGATGTGCCTTTCACATACAGGCAGTAAATCGCAGGGCTACAAAATTTTTTGATCTGAATAACCCCCATACAACTAACACTGTGAAGCCACTTCTTCATATCATCTCTTTGTTTTGTATGTACTTTGTACACGCCTGTCATTACTTCCATAAAGTTGGCGCATCAGCTAATGATGTATTGTACAGTGAGACACTTGCATTCAGATGCACTTTTTCACCTGAGCATCTTTTAATGCTTACGTTCTGTTCGCAAATGTTTCCATCTGTACACTGGGAACCTAATATCCAGGAATAATTGCTGTACTTCTGGAAAACATTTCCACTTTCATTCAGCAACAATCATGGCAGTTCTCAGTAGCAGACTATACAGCCGAAAGCAGAAGAACCCTGTATTTTCTTCCTTTACAGCAAGCCCTGCTTCTGGCGATGGCTACCACTGGGTATCACCAGCAACATCCATCACTGGGGGACAGTTATCCTGGGATGATCATAGCTGATGCGACACAGAGTAAAAAATGCTTTATTTTGTTTTCTAAATAATATATATTTTTTTAATTGAAGCTGCTGCTGGAAGATCAGACTAGGCTTTCTGTGTCAGGTCCTGTAATGTTACAGGTCGGCAGTGTCCATTGTACTGGTCCTGCTTCGAAAACCATCATTACGTCATGCCTAGGGGGCGGGGCTGCTGGCTCTGGCAACTAGACCACTGCCCAAAGTAGCAGAAATGTTTTTTCAGGCAGATCCAAAGGCTGCATGCTGACTGTCCGGACCATCAATTGGATCACATTTGCCTACTCAATTGGAATCCTGAAATCAGGTCCTCCTCCCGGCCAGCCGCAAGGGTGGGCAAGCCTCCCGCATGTCCCTGAAAACTCCCCGCAGCATCCGGTTCTGCTGGTGATATGCCACAGTTCGCGTCTTTTCAGGGAGGGCGCAGGGCTAAAAGACACAACGTTTAGCCCCTGCCCCCAAAGAGCTGCGAATCGCAGCAGTTAATCAATGAGGGTGGGGCTTGATGGTGCCAAACTCCGCCCCTGTCCCCGGAAGTCCATCTGAGAGTCTCCTCTCCAGACTTCTCCCTCTGAGGGCAAGTATGCATTGGATGACCTGCAGTAGCCCTACATGCGGTTCATGCAGACACACCACTCACAGTCCCCTAATTAGAGCCCTTGTCGGGTCACACATGCAGAGATGTAAATGACCACATCAAGGACAATGCAGAGCTCTTCAGTTCAGTACATTTATGTGAACTGAGTCATATTCGATCCTCCCCACGGAACCACAATTACCTTAACCAGGAAGTTGGCAAGATGTGGGAGATCCGTCCAAACTTCCAGTCATCTGGGAGATTGCCCAAGAAATCAAGAGCCTCCCGCACCTTCCAGGAGAGCAGGTAAGTACTATATGCCCTCGGAAGCAGCAAGAGAACTCTTACCATGCCAGGCAGTTTTGTATTGGGGGCCGCGGAAATTTTTTCATTCTTTTTTATAAATTGACCTAGAAAGGATGATCCGATGTGGCAATAGAATATCTATTTTCGGGCCATTTTAACCCATATCTGTGAGAATAAATAATTTAGGTGGCTAGCATAGATATGCTATTGTCAGTTAATTATGTATTAACCAAACAAATAATTGCACTGTCAAGTGTGTATCAGGCTGAAACTTAATTTCAGCAAGCTAGCCGTCAATCAGGGTGACCCAGAAAAGTTGTATTGGCGATTATGTAATCCCGGCATCACATGTTATCTCAGTACAGCTGCCCTGGTCCATAGAATCGCAATAATCACAGATGGCTAGAATAAAATATCCCAATGTGCTATCACTATTTTATCTCCTATTTCTCTTCTATTTTGGTCCTATGAAAGAGTACAAGTTAATTACTGTATGGAGCTGAATTACCGGCTCAGTGTCATATAACAAAGCAAAAGATTGTAGGTGCTTTAAATAGTACTAGACTATCTATGCTAACAATAGCCGGCTACACGTCAGAGACAGCCAGTCAGGGCAGAGAGGACGAGATTATTCCATAACTCTTGGCTGTATCATAATATTGATGATGATGATAACAAAAATAAGAAAAATGATGATGATGGTAACAAGAATAGTAATGATGATGATGATAAATTATGTTGTTATAATTTTTATTATTAATAATAATAATAATAATATCTATTTGAATAGCCTGCTAAACAAGGGCTCTGGTTTGAGAGTCTGTAAAAGAAAAAGATGCGTAATTGTTGAAATAAAGCTGTTTTGCCAAATAAAAATATTGGAAGAATTCATAATTTTTTTAGTTTTAATTGGGTTTTTTATTGTTTTTTGGTTTTTTTCTTCAAGATGATGACATTTATAGGATCAGGCTTCACCGTCTCTAGGGCAGGGATACGATTCTTGTCACTGCTCAGCGGTACATTACCGTGATGAAGCGAATCTCACCTTCATGGTTACACTTCACGTTTATTAAAATCTTTTGTTGTTCTTCATTAACCTAACGAAAGTGATAAATACCAGGACCATTGGGGTCAATTTACTAAGATGGGAGTTCTATTGAAGATGAGACGTTACCCATAGCAACCAATTAGATTATGGGCCAGATGTATCAAGCTTCAAAAAGTGATAAAGTGGAGAGTGATAACAAACCAGCCAATCAGCTCCTACCTGC
Source organism: Crinia signifera (assembly GCF_055691185.1). Classification (NCBI taxonomy): domain Eukaryota; kingdom Metazoa; phylum Chordata; class Amphibia; order Anura; family Myobatrachidae; genus Crinia; species Crinia signifera. The sequence goes on from NC_139218.1 coordinate 370,826,475, forward strand.
CATGTCACAGACTGTGTTTGAAAAATGTCAGGCAGGAGCTGATTGGCTAGTTATTTATCACTCTCCATTTTATCATTTTTGAAGCTTAGAGAATCTGGCTCTATATCTGGCCCTATAGTCTTCTATAAGAAGCAAAATAAATAAGGAGGAGGATCTGATTGATTGCCCATAACAACATCCCATCTTCAAATGAACTCCCATCATTTTTACATTTTAATACTAAGCACTAATTGGGTATAGCTTCCCAATATATGTACTGGAGACAAGTCTAAATGCTTGTAGCCTTTGACAGAACTCTGGTGTGAAGGTTCATATTGGGAGCCCAGAAGTGAGATAGTTGTTGGTGCCCTCCTCTGCTCATATTCACTATACAAACATTATGTGCGGTTGGTCCGGGTCTTCTGTACTTGCTATCTGCTGCTTCCACAGCAGAGACAGAAGGTCCAGATTCTATAATGTGATACAAAGCACACCTTGTACCAATTTTTTCTGATACTTACCCTCTGGCATCCCTCATCAATAGCAGCAGGGCACGGTGGCCACACTTGACTATGGGACAGCACTAGGGTCTCCTAGCAACCCTAATGCCCAGAGTCTATTGCTCTGCCGGCTAGAGAAGAAGACGTCCTGGATGAAGACGGTAAACTCTTCCTCTCTTGGTGCATCCCTGGTGAATGCACTTTGGCCATTGGTCACCCTTTTTATGTGCTGTTTCCTTCCTAGAGTTCTGTCTCTAGGCTGGACAGACCCCCAGAGGGGGCAGTGTGAGTAGGAAGACCGCAGCACATGCTCTGTGGTGCATAAAGAAGAAACTGGAGCAATGGAGGAGATCAGAGTGCCCTCTTCAGGGTAGGCTCCCGGAAGCACACTGACTCCACTGTCCCTGACAGAACTACATATATCACAAGAACAAGAATTTCACTGATACCTCAGGGCTATATATAAAAAATCAGCCCAGGGTGACACACAAGAGAGCCTTCACCAAAAAACTCCAATTCAACTATATAGAAACAAAGAGATGGTGACATCCACTGGTGAAATTTCATAAAACAAGGTCTTTGTACAATGTGCGCTTTCAGGCAGGCATGTGCCCTTCTTCAGAAGAGTTCTGAAGAAGAGCACATGCCTGCCCGAAAGCGTGCTTAAGCCTGCTGCCTCCACCGATTGGATCCTGTGGGACACTAGGACAGGGAATCCTGATGACTGTTGGAAAGGGTAGTTACAGTATCCCCCCTTCTGACCACTGTATCCATCACCCATGTTATGGGTTATATGCTTTTATCTTCTTTTATTCCGCAGGTGGAGTTAATTTATTTTATCTTCTTTTAGTGTGCCTAATAAATATTTGTATTTTTGATTGGAAAAACGGTATTTGCACTATATTTGCTTCTATCAAGTTCCATTTAGGGCACAAAGAGGAAGAAGTATACTTTTTGGAAGAAGACATATATGCTTGATATGCGCTTATACCTCAAACTTTTGTGAGTGGAATATTAAAAATTAAAAAATCCACCCTTTCTGTATAGCGTTGCACTATGTCTTTTCCTGTTTGAGTTTTAGAGAAAAAAAACTTTCTCTGCAAATTGTACCCTGCTGTAAGAACCAGTAACAACCTTTTTGTGCGAGTGGTCGCATGTTTTATGAAATTTCGCCAGAACTACATGTATGCTTTTTCTTTTCTATTTTTTTGGTTACCTTTCCTTCTCAGTTCCTGGACACCAGATCATCATATTACTACAGCTTACGAAATAAAACAATACAAAAAGAAAACAGCAACAACCAAAAAGGAAAGTGTTACATAATGAAGAGTAACATTCATGTTGTACATAAATAATCTTGGAGGAATAACATCATTCACAGAAGATCGTCCCTGTCTGTTTTTTGCTCTTTTGGGATGTCATTTTTTCATCTTTGTGAATGGCTGGTGGGAAAGACCCAGCAGTCTGGCAGCCATCTTGCTGCACTGGTGAGGTGCAATACGCTTGATAAGCTGACTTCACCCAACTGGGGTCAGCCACCTCACCTGGCCCATAGAGAAGTAGTTTGAAGTGAATTTATGTTAAGTCAAAAGGCTCTGCTGATTAGGTGGATGTTTTTTCTACCACCGCACTATTTTAATGAATTAACCAATTGCCACCCCACTTATGTCATTATTTATGTTTATATATTGTATTTATATAATGCCTAGGTATAATGGTTATTCAGTATGCAGTTGGAGCAGACGCTGTCATGTCAGACCCTAGGGCATTTCATTTGATTATGACGGCATGGTAAAGAAAGGTTGCACCTCAGAACCCCAAAGTGATTGGTTATCAGCAATTTTAGTCTAGAATTGTATTTAGCAGCAGCATTATTCCTTAGGGAGAGAAAACAGTTACAGCAGAGATTGTGTTCCCAGGCTGGTATGGAGTGTGCGGATAATTGTGACTGAGGGGGGAACGCTTCAGCTAAACCGATGAGTCGCACACCAATTTCTACTAAATGCTGCTTGATGTGTGAGAGAACAAGGTGCTCCTGAATGTAAGATTAACATGTACCTGTACTCAATGCGGTAAACAAAGAAACCTTATGATTTCATATCTGTAAAAGAGCAGCTGCGATAACCGGAGTACAGAGACTGCCACCTGCGGTGCGGACCATGCCTGTTTGTGAACAATGAGTCACACTCACTTCAATCTCATCTCCACTTACTTATGACTAAAGAGGCATCTCCGGGCTGTAACATGGCGTTCTCTGATGTACTAAGCCTTGATAAGTGACAAAGTGGAGAGATAAAGGGAGAGATGTATCAAGCTTCAGAAACGTGATAAACAACCAGCCAATCCTGTATTTTTTTCAAACCCCAGACTGTAACATGCTAGTTAGGAGCTGATTGGCTGGCTGTTTTTCACTCTCCATTTGATCACTTTTTGAAGCTTGATACACCTGGGTCTAAGGGCCTTATTCTAGTTCACTCTTTCTGACAATACCCTTCTTAGATGGACAAAACCATGTGCACTGCAGGTGGGGCAGATGTAACTTGTGCAGAGATAATTAGATTTGGGTGGGGTTTTACTTCAAAGTGAGATCTATATTGCAGTGTAAAAATAAAGCAGTCAGTATTTACCCTGCACAGACACAAAATAACTCACCCAAATCTAATTCTCTCTGCCCATTTTACATCTGCCCCCCTGCAGTGCACATGGTTTTGTCCATCTAAGAAGGATTTTGTCAGAAAGAGTGAACTAGAATAAGGCCCTAAGTACCAGCCAATCAGCGACTAACTTCCACTTTACAAGTTGCATTTAAAAAATGTCAGGAACTGGTACTTAATCACTCCTCAAGGCCTAGTACATCTGGCCGTACAGTATATACGTTGCACAGTGCGGATGTGCCCACTGCTACACAGAGTCTGGTGTAAGCATAAAATAAGCACACCTGTTTGCCAGCATATCTTTTCAGTATAGGACTAATACAAGTGTGATGAGGATGACGAGGATCAGGCCATGGCCCTTATTCAGATCTGATCGCAGTACAAATTTGTTCTCAATATGGGCAAAACCATGTGCACTGTAGGTGGGGCAGATGTAACATGTATAGAAAGAGTTACATTTGGGTGGGGTGTGTTGAAACTGAAATCTAAATTGCAGTGAAAAAATAATGTAGCCAGTATTTACCCTGCACAGAAACAAAATAACTCACTCAAATCTAACTCTCTGCACATGTTACATTTGCCCCACCTGCAGTGCACATGGTTTTGCCCATTTTGAGAACAAATTTGTACTGAGATCAGATTTGAATAAGGGCCCACGTGTACAGATAGGGGACGAGCATAAAGCAAAACACATACAGATCTGTAAGAGGGTGAATATACACAGCTTCATCTGCAAGAGCACAAACAGTATAGTCTATATCTATCCAATATAGCACCAGGCGTGCCATCTCTATACAGGAAAATACATCTGGTCAACAAATGAAGCCCCCATCATGGATATCCCTCAGCACATTGCGCTACACAAGATGAACGCCGGTCTTGCAGGTTTTTAACTGCCCCCCCCCCCCTCCGGGAAAGACCGATAGGGAGCATCCACCTCTGATGTATGGGCGGGGGGGTGAAGGGGCCATAAGAATGCAATTCAATGTGCTAACCAATCACATATTGCCCACTTCACTCAAGACACTGAGGGGCCCCTTTCTTAAGTGCCCCAGGCAACCCCAATGCTTAATGCGGCACACTACAGACAATAGTGGATGAGTATAACGGTGCACTGAGAGATCCGGAATAAGCAGCACAGTGTCTCCCGCATATAATATATGCATCCCGACTAATTGAGATGAAACTTTTAGGTGAAATAAATCTGTAATTCTTCCCTGTCATAAAAACACGGATCTGCGGGATAAGCTGAAGGCTCCGTTTTAAAACGGATCACTGAGGCAGGGCAAAAACTTGTAATAATTTGCAGTGATTTGAAATGAATGCAACGGGCTCCCATCTAACTACATGATATGCAAATTGAATTTCATGACTTAATGACTAGCTCTTTAGGCAGATTCAACAACAATTTAACATTTTCAGCTCCCTGTCGTAAATAAGAAGTGTTCTTTATTTGGAGACTAATGATATGGTTGGAACCCGGTGCTAGCATTTACCAGGCTACTGTGCACGGTAATATACTGCGAGATCCTGTCTAGTTCGGCAGAGGAGATTGACGACTGCGAATATAAAGTGGACTGTATTGTGGGGCCTTGATGAACAGCTGTAAATTCAATGTTTTAGCTGATTACTTTCTGGCAGGATCATTATTTGATGTGAATTCTCAGTTGTATGGTACTTCCTCTTGGAGGAATTAAGAATTCTTGAGAGTGAATAGGATGACGTGCAGTTTGATGCAAAATACTAATCTCTGCAGCTGCCTGCGGGTTGGAATGACTATGCAGATGACAAGGCACCTCTGTAGCGACGCTTCCAATTATCTGACATTTAATGTGTTCCGCTGTGCGGTGATGTGATCGGATCGACACGAGTGTGCATTCTAAACTAGCAACTGAATTGTCATCCAGTGTACAGATGAATTCTGTTCTGTATGGTAAATTCCCTCAACATCTATAATCAAGCCCCTCATATTAATGTTATCCACCTTTAACTATGTTTGACTTTTGGATATTGTATCCACACCAGAACATCAACATGGTGCAAACTGTCAACAGGTACCAGCTCAGCATCCTCAAATTGCCAACATGATTCTGTGGTGGCCAAACCGGTCCTCGAGATCTACCAACAGTCCAGATTTTGAAGATCATCCAGCTGGTGCACAATTACTAACTGTCAAAATCATTCCCAATCAACACATTCTACAGATCCACAGGTGGCCTGGAAAACATGGGCCGTTGGTAGATCTTGACGACTGCTCTGGTTCTACAGCATGTCCACATCTGAAATGTTGCTAGGTGAAACTATAGGGTAAGGGGTCGTCGGATGGTTTAGGTCAGGCTGCGGGGTCGTGGGTTCGTTAAAGACTCCACAGCTGCTGGAAGAAAGTAAGAAGCCACTAGACCACTAGGGATGATTTCTAAACAGTTCATCTTGTTGACAATGTGGTGACTGTGGACATGCTGAGCATGCTGACACGCTTCACGATGCCATGTCGACCAATCATACTACAGCCTTGTGTATACCCGCTACCAACTTTTATTAAATAATGATTTTTCTTTTACTCATCTCTATATTTTGGACATTTTTTTATGTTATCAGGAATGGTTTATTTTCATTGGTCTTGGTAATTAAAGGTATAATCGTTAATTAAAAATAATTTTTCTGTGAATACTGGAGAAAATTCATGGGATACGATTTAAAGACCCTAGAGAAGAGAATCAACAAAAATGAATGACAGTGGCCTTCCCCAATTCTACTCTCCAAAAGGAATGCAGGTACTGTACTAGATGAACGTCATCCAGAGATGATATTATACCGATATCACAAATGGTCCAAGTTTTCCCTTTGTTAATTTGCTAATTTGTGCTGTCCCCATAAAACTTGGTTCCCCAATAACATCACTAAATGGGCAAGTCTTAGCAGGGAAGCCCCCGATAACCTCACCTGGAGACTCTTACAGTACTACTGCTGGCTTTTTTCTCAGTGACGGGAGCCAGATGCTGCAGGTTTATGTCAAACTGCAGCATTGGTTCTTATCACTGCGGGGGGAGTCGGCATCTGGTGTCACCTCCTTGGAAGGTTGACAACTGGGTACGGCTTGTGACCCCCCTTAGCTCAATGTGCAGCGGCCAAACAGGAATGCCATTAGCATGCACTGTGATGTGAATGATGTACTGTACTGTAGGTCTATTGACTGGCTGTGCAGTGCTCACTAGGGCAGTACTGCATGTGTATTCTAGAACACAAGCAATAGCATAAGGGCAGCCAGGCAGGAGAAGGACAGGTCTCCATCGTCAGACCATCCTGAGGTCAGCTGTAGAGAAGTCCTAGCTTTCTCTCCCGTTAGCTGCCACCATAAGCTGACAGGGTATGTCTAATGCTTATTTCTGTGTCAGTTCATTAAAAGTCTCCTGTAAAATGTCATTTTTCTGATATAGATCTCTCATTGGAATAAAGGCTCTATAATTGTTTATGCCCAGATGACTTTTATACAACAGAAGTTAACGTTTTCTATATAAAATGCACTTTGGCACACGTACGCGTGGTACACTTTCTGTCATTGCTCCCTGCTGCCAACAGCTTTTGGCAGACTGTACTCTAGTGTCTTTTGTATCAGGAATCACATGTGTTTGTGTCCAAGCCAGAACTCACGGGCAGACAAAAAACCATGCCCATCATTTGCAGGACTTACATGTCAAATTCAAGATGCCTTTCTCATACAGAAGCATTGTGGCCCATGAATGGCGTCTTTCCACCACTCAATTGTTAGTAATGCTGGTTTTTTTCACGTCTGTCATTTTCAAGAATATAAATCATATTTGGGCTATGACTAGTCTAACCACCTAGATGTCTACCTACAGATGGAGGGCCTGTCATGCTTGCAGGCTAGCCGCCGGAAGGGGGCGTGCGCATACGAGACGCACACATGCCCCGTTCTGACGGTGCTCCCTGCTGCCGTCTGCGGCCTCCCCGGTCCCCACCGCTGCCTTGAATACCTCCCTAACCCTGCTCATCTCCCTACAGTGGAAATGGTCAGGGTCTCGCTGCCCAGCCGCCGACTGACTGGTGGAGTCCCTCTCCACCAGAGCGGACGTTCCGGCAAGTGCCGGCAATGAAAGAGAGGGGCTCCATCTGTAGTTCCACTCTTAAGTACTATGTGGAAATTACAGACATATTCAATTGGGTTTACCCTGTGGCTCACTGCCAGCTACTCACCCTAATTTAATTATTATTATTACTAAAAATCATCCCTATTTAGAAGCATACGTGCTTGCGCTGTCAGATACAATGGGGCAGATGTATATGGGGCCTGGTAAAGTGATTATGGATCAGCCAGTCAGATGTGTTTGAAAAATGAGAGGAGTTGATTGGCTTATGTGCTATCACCACTGTCCCACTATGTGGTCATCTGGGATTTGGTCATCTGGGATTTTTAGTGCCAGATAAAAAAATATGTAATTCTATTTTCATTATGTACATTGCAAAGCATTGATGGTTCACAAATAGTGGCTGACTAAAAGCCAATTGTTAGGGAAATGTCACTCTTTTGTGTGAACTTGGAGCTTCCACAGCCCATGCAAGCTGAATTTTCTATTATTATTATTAATTTTTTTTGTTTAATCTGGCAATAAATAAATAAATAATTAACCTAGAGATGTATTATAAATAGAGCCTACCAGTTCTCCATAAATCACCTCTATCGGCCTCATGTGGTAAATACTGTATACCCTTTGTAAGACAATCTGGCTAACTTCAGCTTAAGCCAGCAACTGTACATTATTGCACAAGATTGTACACCCTTGGCGGCGGCATATTGCTCTTTCAGTGACATTATTTCTACCGCTTCCCATTTATGGTCATTGCTCCACCCTGTGTGTTTTTCACATATATTTATTTATTTATTATTTATTTACAGTTTCTTATATAGCGCAGCAGATTCCGTTGCGCTTTACAATACTAGACAGTGATAAGACAAACTGGGAAACAACAGACAGACTTGGGGGTAGGAGGGCCCTGCTACAAGCTTACAATCTATAGGGATATAGGGAGAAACACAAGGACAGGCACCAGTAATAGCATAGCAGTCCCACCAAGTTACAAGTCCAGAAGGGAAGCTATATAATACATAAGTGCCTCGGAGGGTTATGCATGTAGAACTTAAATATGATAGGCTTGCCTGAAGAGGTGAGTTTTCAGGGAACGCTTGAAAGTTTGGAGACTGGTTGAGAGTCTTAATGTGCGTGGAAGGGCATTCCATAGGATGGGAGTCCTGTAATAGTGAATGGGAGCTAGTGATCCGTGCAGAAGAGAGACGCAAATCTTGTGTAGAGCATAGTGGTCGAGATGGGAGATATTTTGTGATAAGTGCAGAGATATAAGCTGGTGCAGTATGGTTAATAGCTTTATAAGCAAGTAGAAGTGTTTTATATTGAATACGGTAATATACAGGCAACCAATGGAGGGACTGGCAGAGCAGATCAGCAGACAATGAGCGTCTTGCAAGGAAGATCAGCCTAGCAGCAGCATTTATAATTGATTGTAGTGATGAGAGTCTGTTCTTGGGAAGACCAGTTAGGAGACTATTGCAATAATCAATGCGGGATATAATGAGTGCATGGATAAGAGATTTGGTAGTGTCTTGTGTGAGATAGGGTCGTATTTTGGATATGTTTTTTAGATGCATGTAACATGATTTGGAGACAGATTGAATGTGGGGAAGAAAGGACAGTTCAGAGTCGAGGATGACCCCTAAGCAATGAGCTTGTGGGGTAGGGTAGATTATCGAGTTGTCAACAGCGATGATGATATCAGGATGGTAACTGTTCTTAGTTGGCGGGAATATAAGTAACTCTGTTTTGGAAATATTGAGTTTTAGTTGGCGACAAGACATCCAAGATGAGATGGCAGAGAGACAATCAGAGACTCTGGTGACAACTCTGGGGTTGATAGATAGATCTGAGTATCATCAGCATACAAGTGCTACTGAAATCCGAAAGAGATGATTAGTTTGCCAAGAGAGGAGGTATAGATTGAGAAAAGCAGAGGACCTAAGACTGAACCTTGCGGAACTCCGACTGACAGAGGTAATAAAGAGGAAGTAGAGTTAGAGAAGCGAACACTGAAAGAGCGATCAGATAGGTAAGATGTGAACAAGGAAAGGGCTGTATCATTCAGACCTAGGGAGTGTAGTGTTTGTAAGAGAAGAGAGTGATCGGCGGTGTCAAATGCAGCAGAAAGATCAAGAAGAATAAGTAGTGAGTAATGGCCTTTAGACTTAGCCGTTACCAGATCATTCACCACTTTAGTCAGTGCTGTCTCAGTGGAGTGTTGAGAGCGAAAGCCTGACTGAAGTGGGTCTAATAGGGTGTGAGAGTTAAGAACGTTTGTGAGGCGAGAGTAGACAAGTCTCTCCAGTAGCTTGGAAAGGCAGGGGAGCTGAGATATAGGACGATAGTTAGAGAGAGAGTTAGGGTCAGAATTCTGTTTTTTTAGAATAGGAGTTATCACTGCATGTTTGAGCAGAGAAGGAAAAGTACCAGTAGTAAGAGAGAGATTGCAGATTTTAGTTAAGGTTGGAATAATCACAGGAGATAGATTTTTAATGACTTGCGCAGGTATAGGATCGAGAGGAGAGGTAGTATAGTAAGAGGATAAGAAGAGTGCGGATACTTCCTTTTCATTTGTGGGCTCAAATGAAGAGAAAGTGCCAGAGGGTTCAGGTGGGGATGAAAGAGGGTTAGAGGTTGTGGAAGAGCATACCATTTCATCTCGGATGTTATCAATTTTGTCCTTAAAGTAGGAGGCAAGTTCTTGTGCACTGATGGTAGCCGGTGGGGGAGGAGGGGGAGGGTACAGAAGAGACTTAAATGTGTTAAAAAGTCGCTTAGGGTTGGTGGCAGAGAGATGAGAGATTGGTAGTATGTTTGTTTGGCAGCGTCCAAAGCATTGCAGTAGGAGTGGTAGCTACTGTAGTTTTATATGCGAGGAAATCAGTCATACTACGAGATTTACGCCATTGGCGTTCTACTTTACGTGACTGATTTCGTAGTTATATATATATGTCTAGTGTCCGTGTGGCTCTGAAACACTGCCTTCTGTTGGCAGCAAGTGAAACTACATCTATTAGCTTTGGAAGCATTTGCTTCGAGCAGGCTTACACTGCCAACTGTTGGCAGCAAGTGATAGTACATCTACTAGCTTTCGAAGCATTAGTTAGGAGCTGGCTTACTAGTGTTTTATGTTTTTTTTTAAATGTAATTTATATTGAAACTGTAATATTAATATCATTGGTTGTCAGTGCCACTCTGTGGTTCTCCATAAAGGTAGCCTCCAATACAAATGATTGGTGGTGCGTACATATTGTCTATCTGATATACATCATAGAGCTTCTTCATGTGCTTAAATTATTATTTTTTCCAATAATGAGAGACATCCAAATCTGAATCAGCATTTAAGGGGTGCGTCGTATTTATGATATTATTGTAATCTTGTCATCATGCTGAAATTGCTATCACTGAGGATCCCATAGGATTTAATGCAGTGACCAGCGATAGACACTATCGTGCGCCCCTACAGCTTAATAAATGGCAGGGGACTGTGAAGGTCCTTCTGTGATAAGATGCTATCGCGGATTACACTGACAGACCTTAGCGGCAGGAGATGACAGAATTATTCTGTACTGCTCGCTGACAGTTTCCCCAGGGGCATGTTGCATACCATAGAATTCAGCGCTATTTAACTTTATGTTTAAATATCTCAAATCTGGAACTAGTAGGGAATGTAATGTAAGAAAAAACACACAGTGCCTGATTCAGATCTGCAGATGGAGCAGCTCCCATTGGAGCTGCTCCTGGTGTTAGAATTGCCATTCGCCAGCCGCTGCCAGCCAACGGAAGAGGCCCTCCGCCCGCTCCCCGCTGCTCCACCATCGTTGCCTGCGGCCTCCAGTAACCCTGCCCATCTCCCTGAAATGTTCGCATCAGGTACAATGAATAATACTGTATATGAAGCCTTTGATAGTAGGAATAATGCATGTACCACAAACAGGATAGATAGAGGTGTCCAGAAATGACATGACTAATTTTACCATGAGGGTCATTCAGGTTAGAAAATAGTTCAATTTAGAATGTGGACTCAGCGCTTGGCATGCTGTAAAGTAATAATATAATTGCAGATGACACTCAGGTCTTCTGTAAAAGTTGTAAAATACAGGGTGCACTGAAACGCATTAAGCAAGTGAGTTACTGACCTCCCAGATCGGATTCACCTGTCACTTCTATTACTGTCACTATGCTCTGGTGACTGCGTGCTCTATGAGTATAACAGACGAGCCACATCTACAGTTATACCGGATTGCAGAAATATTACTTTGGTACTTGTTTCCTAGCACGGCGCCCGTTGCAGGTGATCGCATACCTTAACTTAAGGTATGCGATGGACGCGACCGACGCGATTTCAGGGCTATTTTTAGCCTTTTCACCAACAATTAAAAAATCGCGTCCATCACATGCCTTAAGTTAAGGCATGTGATGCGACCGATGCGATGGACGCGATTTTACATAGGGAACAATGTTAAATGGGCCAATGGACCCGATTTTTCATTGTATACCCACCCTTATGGGTATTTTACATGTGAAATGCCCCCCCCCCCCCCCATTGTTAATGCCACCCCACAATGAACGCCAACCCGAAGCTTGGCGAGCGCAGCGAGCCCACGAGGGGCGGCGGTACGCGTCCTCCGACCTTTTCATACCCCCACTATCCACGTCGGCGTGGAGTTGATTTAACCAAGCCCGAAGCGTGGCGAGCGCAGCAAGCCCCGCAATGGGACGTGCAATACCTGTGAAGTATACCTGGAGTATTTCACTAGAAATCACGAATATGGCTTTTACACCAGGCAAGACTGCTGCTGCTTTTTAAAAAAGAGGATGTGTAGCCTATTTTTTGTGTTACACATTAGTTCTTGATTTCTAAGCGCCCCTGTGTTCTCTTTCTGAGACCTATATTGGAGAGCAGTGATGGCATCATTTATATCTGCAGGGTTGTGATGTCACTCCAGTAACATATATTAAGGGTTGAGCATGAGGTGTTGACAGCCACTTGAGAATGTCGACTTGGCTCATCAAAGCTGTTGACATTCTTCATGTAGGCAGTGATGAATTGTCAACTTTTTACAAGGTAGACATTTGTCCCTGGTGGTCCAGCGGTGATTAACTTTCTGTAGACGGCTCCATTGCAGTGGCTTTATTGGTCCCAAAAAGACATAAGCGCGTTTCGCTACTGCAAATCAAGTATCTTGATAAAGCAACTTTTTGGAGCCATTGTTAGTTACTTGGACACTCACCTGCTTATTATTCTCGACCCAGTCCCATTACCTAATTCGGAGACCTTTATCTGGATGCAAGCCGTATTCCTAGAAAGGATTAATCCATACCAAAGCATTCACCCATTGGATTACAAAGCCTCAAATGGCACCCAGTGTTCCATTCACTTGGACTCCACCTTGAGGGACTCTGACTCGCTGTTCCAGTGCAGGTTTTTATTTTAGCAATTCTACTCTATGGTCTCCATTTAATTTAAATAAATTTATATATTATGTTTTAATTTTTTCTGTTATATATGTGCTATTAAATTGATATATTTTTAATCCATCTACTTGTCGCCTAGAAATTATAAGGAGCGCTGCTATTCTGTGTTTTCTCTTTGTTCATATTTTGGGATCTAATTCCTCCAGCAGCAGCTCATTGTGAGGATCCAGCCCTGGCATGCGCTCAGAACAGTTATTACTGTATTTTCTATATAATGTACACCTGCTGTTGATGAAGTGCAGGGCCGGCGCCACCAATAGGCAGCATTAGGCATTTGCCTAGGGCGCCGGCCACTGGAGGGCAGAAGTTCGGAGCAGCCAGGTCCCCCCACAATGGAGTGAGCAGAGGTGAACAGAAACTTACAGAGCCCCGTCGGGTGCCGCCACCCAGAAAGGAGAGAGGGAGCCGCCCGCTGTACCGCCCAGCCGGAGTGAAGTGCTGCCCGCTGCTGTCCATCATCATCCGCTGAGCAGCGGCGCGGGAAGCGCTTCTGGGTTTTAAAACACTGGCCGCACGCTGAGTGGCTGAGATTCAGCCACTCAGCGTGCAGCCAGTGTTTTCAAAATCAGAAGCGATTCCCGCTCCGCCGCCCGGCGGATGATGATGGACGGCAGCGGGCAGAACTTCACTCCGGCTGGGCGGTACAGCGGGCACCTCCCTCTCTCCTGTCCGGGCAGCGGTGCCCGACGGGGCTCTGTAAGTTGCTGTGGGAGCCGCAGGTACCCCTCAGACGGTGCGGACCCCCTGTAACCGGTGGGCACCGGGGCGCCCCCATCACACCTCGCCTAAAGCGCTCTGGTGCCTTGCATCGGCCCTGTATGTATCCTCTGTGTCAGTGCTTAGGGGGTTATTCAGACCTGATTGTTGTTGTGAAAATTCCCAAGCCGATTGATTATCGTACGACTGCGTATGTGTACGGATCATAGCACGCATACATGACGCCAAACAGTGACAAAAAAACAGTGAATACATTTTGTGCGGAGTCAGCTCCGGCCTCGATCATCCTGTCTCTGTCGCAGAGTCGCGGAAGGGTCAGATTACACACACTTGCACACACTGGGAAAATCATTTGATGGTGAGTGGATTGATTTGCAGCTCAGCGATCCTAGCAGAGGGCAGGATTTCGCTCTGTCTGGGCAGCAGCTAGCTGAACGCAGTCAGAATTCACACAGCAGCGATCAGGTCTGAATCAGACCCTTAGGGCCAAATATAATAGGGAGTGAGAATCAGAAAGTGAGAGATTTTATGAGAGTTTTTCATGTAATGTGCATACAGTATCAAGGTGGATTAAAAAGCTGCTCAGATACAGGGTATGGGAAAGTATAAAATTCATACGTACATATACATTTTTGCAGAGCTTTTCATAAAATACTTGAAATGTGTATAATATAAATTGGTTCTTTTATAAAAAAAAGTTCACCAGATGTCTTTATCCTCCCAAGGGTCTATTTCTCCGTACGAGGTATCAGTCTTACAGTAGAATGTAAAATGAAGTCTTCGATTCAAACACTTCATTTCTGCCCGAACATATACTCTTTATGTGACCTCTTTACATTTCATTTAGCCGTGCGTAGTACTACAGCACTCACTATAAGCCCATTATAATATAAAGTACCAGTCTATCTAAAATAAGTATGCCATCTAGAGTATAAAAAATGGAAGCCATTGTATACTTCATACCAGAATATCAATTACTGTAGGTATAAGATTTCTTACTGGTTTCCTATAAAGCATATATGATATATTCTATATGATTTGTTTTTGCAACCACTTTAGCACCTTATGCCAGCGGCTTTCCCCGCAGCGGTGATTGTCATCATCGCTGTCCATACGCGCTGGGCATAGTCGCCCAGTGTGTATGGACCTTTAGTTGCATCTGTGACTATCTGCTTATGCTGGTATTAGTCCTCCCCCCCCCCCCCCGGTTTTCAAAGGAATGTCAAAATGTAGAAGGCTTGAGACGCCCACTTTACGCGTTATTAGATGCTGTAATATCGCTTGGTGCTTCTTTAGATAAAAACGTTGAGTTGCATCATCAAAACCACCACCTACCCTATGGCCTTTAATGTGATAGAACATTGAAATAAGTTTACAACTCCTTCAGCAACATGATATGTATTTTCTGAATCCTTGACAACTCAATGACAACTGCAACACATGCACAACATCCAATAACAAAACACCTGTCTAACTGCATCCGAAATATCAGAATGAGGCCCATTATGTTGTACAAAGAATGTATTTACTTGCATTAGACAATGCCCCTTTGGATGTTACAACTTAGTTTGTCTTAGTACATAAATATACCTTAAACCATGGGAGGAAGAACATACTGTATCCATTTAGATGGTGCAGTGGTTTGCATTACCCCATTCTGCAGTGCTACAAGTGAACCAAAGTACCAAAGCAGTTCCTAAGCATTGGCAACATAGGCAAATGACTATGGGTATCTGGAAAAGACAATGAACATCTGAAAAACCCAAGGGGCATCTGCAAAAGCCTATAGGCATCTTCCTAGGCTGTAAATTTTAGCTCTACTGCAGTTTCTCAAGAGTTCAGATTGCTGGAGACACAAGGTGGGGGAGACTTGATGGCTGGAGACGCACAAGAGGGAGACATTTTCTGGCTGGAACAACAAAAGGAGGGACTTGATGGCTGGAGGGGCAGATCTTTGATATCTGGAGACACACAGAGATATAAGTACTGGCTAGAGATACACAAGGGACAGATAATGACTGGAGACAAACAAAGGGGACAGATATAAAGTCTGGAGACACAAGGGGGGAGATTGGATGGCTGGAGACTCACAAGGGGGAGAAAAATGATGACTGGAGACATACAAGGGGGATGGAATTTAAAAGCTGGAGACACACAAGGGGAAGGGATTTGATGGCAGGAGACACACAAAGGGGATATATTTAATGGCTGGAGACACATAAGGGGTATTGATTTAATGGTTGGATACACAAAGAGGGAGAGATTTGATAGCTAGAAACACAAGGCAGATACATTTGATGGCTGGAGACACTGCCACCATCTTCCATCCCAGTCACCCAATGTAACAAGGCCACACCTATTCAGAGAGGCCATGCTTCCTATTTAGGAGAATGCGTGCCTTCAACGTATGCAAAGGGTCTCGCATTCTTGCCTAGGGCATCAAATCAGTCAGGGCTGACCCTTCTTTGACCGAAAGTCTATCAAACCTTTAGCATGACCACTACAATCCCTACTCAGGGTCAGCACATTCAAAAAGTTTTCAAGCATTAGTATCAATGAAACCCACAAAATAGTTATCTAACTTGCAAAAAATATGATTTTACAGCAAGCGATAATTGTCATATGTAATAGCGGCTTTGAAGGCACTGAATGGCTGTGTATTATCTCGATGATGGATCAAGACAGGAACAACTTAGTAAGAATGAAAAAAAAACTAAAATAGAGGATCACAATAGCGCTCCCAGCAATCCTATTATGTATTCAATGTTGTTTCCAATTCAACAGTCGTGGTCAAACCTACCAAATGTTGGAACAGCCGTGGAATAACGAAAACCTAGGCAGATTGTTGAAATTGGCCATGGTTTCAACAATCTAGCATCCATTTTAGAAAAAGCAAATTTTACTTGCTAAAAAGTTGAATCTGCATGGCTTCAGTGTGGCTGAAAACGGCCACATTGAATAGGATTGTGCCAATATTTCCGACTATTGAAAATAACTCCCTATGATATTATCTAGCCTCCCAAAATACAGCATTTCCAACATACTGTACTGTATACAAAAATAAACAAAATAAAAATGGGATGTACTTTCATTTAGTATTTTTTCAAAGACGCCATTAATTTTCATTAAAATATCCATCTATAACGAGAGTACCATCCATATTTATAGTGTTTATTTTTTCTGACGTAATGTTGGGAACCCTTTTTTCAAGATGGCAATTTTATTGATTAAAAATAGGACAGTACTTAATTTTCTTTCCTAAAATATGGCAGCATTTTAATAACTTTTGATTAGAAGTAAGCTAAAATATTTAATATAATAGTACTTCAGTTTTATCTTTGAAGGACAAGACATTGACTTATTTTCATTAGGGGCAAGCTAATATTAAATGATTAATGGGGCAATGCTTTGTTTATCAGTACCCTGGAACCCAAAGGCATTCTGCCTCTGATCATTAGGAGGGGCGTGATATTTTACTTCCCATTCTCCCTGGAGTACAGACTGAACAGCATGGGGGGGGGGGAGACACACCTTTTCAAAGAAACATTTTTTGTAATTGCTGAGCTGCCCGGGCCGTCCGATATGCGTGGGTTTTCAACGAGCTGCACTTTTTCAGCAGCTTGGTTTCTCACCCCCAAATTGTTGGATATTGCACTTAGTGATTTGGAAGGTCATTGCAAAGGAACATCACATGATTCCAGCCAAGGTTTTTGGGTTCTTCCTCTTTGATCCTAATTAAATGGTTAACTGAATATTAGATTAACAGAGAATCGAATATTCTGTGGTCTATGGTGACATTTAAGCACCATACACTCTATGGATCTTATTCAGGTCTGTTCGCTTGCAGACTGTTCGCCGGGTACACGCACCCAACATTGCGGGAGCCGGGCGGGGGGTAGGGGCCGGGGGACTTGCTCATGAGATTGCCCAGCATTTCATGGGTGTACCAATGAACATGCTGGGCATTCCCATGGAAATTGATTGGTGACGTGGGTGCCAGGGGCAGACGGCTGACATTACCGGATGTCAGCTGCCCGTCCACTTCCTTCGGAATGCCCACGCACATCTAAGGTTGCTCTGAGCTTCGATGGTTGGCGACCATTGAATGATGTGGGTGTTCCCCCGCAGGCTGCAAATGGATGTTTATGTAGAAAATCCATTCGCAGCTAGTATGTGCGAACACACGCTGTGAATGGGGGCGACCAGGCCACCATTCGCAAGTCAGGGAATTCACAGCATTGCGAATTAACCAGAATAACCCCCTATGCATTAAAGGAAAACAATATGCATAATAACGATACCGTTAACCCTTTCTCATCTGTAAATGAAGTCAAATTTTGCCTAGGTCGTTTATGATCATCCTGAGTGTACAAATGATAAAGATATAGATACATTTTTCATAAAACAAGATGGTCAGTGGTAAAGCAAATGATTTATCTTTTTTACGTTTGAAATCGGTCAGTGTGTATGCACTATATTGATCATTGATCAAACCGGAACGATATCGTTGTCTGCCTTTATCACATAGGGGGTTATTCTAGTTCACTCGGAAAGGCACAATCACTCTGTAATGGACAAAACCATATGCACTGCAGGTGGGGCTGATGCAATATGTGCAGAGAGAGTTAGATTTGGGTGGGGTTTGTACTTCAAACTGATGTCTATTTTGCAGTGTAAGAATAAAGCAGCCAGTATTTACCCTGCACAGAAACAATAAAACACCCAAATCTAACTCTCTCTGCACATGTTATATCTGCCCCACCTGCAGTGCACATGGTTTTGTCCATAAGAGAGTGATTGTGCCTTTCCGAGTGAACTAGAATAACTCCCATAGTGTGTACATGGCTCTACACCAGGCATGTCCAAAGTTGGCCCTCCAGATGTTGTGAAACTACACATCCCAGCATGCTTTGCAATAATTTTAGCATTCTCTAATAGCAAAACTGTGGCAAAGCATGCTGGGATGCGTAGTTTTACAACATCTGGAGGGCCAACATTGGACATGCCTGCTCTACACTATCTGTCAGGCAAAATGAAATATCACATGGCTTCAAAAATGTAGAGACTTCAAGGCAGAAAGAGATGACACTGAGTTGTATATCCTATGCTGCATAACAGCTGTTGCACTATTTATAGATGATATAAATCCACTTTATAAAAATGATGCTTTAAAATCAATACATGTCAAACAAACGGGGAACAAAAATGGCATTTTCTACGGAGCCTCAAGGTACATAAATGCCCCCCACCACTAAGAAATAGGGGGGAAATATACACAACGGCAATGTGCATAAGGAAACTATAAGAGGATTTTGCTGCTAAAGATTACAGTACATCTATACTAGTTTCTTTCCAATTAAAGCACATGACTTAGAGACAATATATTGAATGAAAGATTTTTTTCCCAGCTCCGATACCTTCAGTACGCCAATTAAGGCAGATATTTCTTCTCTGCAGTAGAATCCCTCCAAGCAACCAATTGAATGTCTAGATCGGTGAAATGCGAGGTTGCTTGGAAACGAAATAATTATATTTCTTCAGTTTGCATGCACAAACCTCTGCCATCAAACCTACTAATTTCCAGATTAAAAGTCATGATCCTCCCACAAAATACCAAATAAACACGTAAACACCTGCTATTTCTTGGTTTTTGCAGTCATTTGTGGTAGTCACATCTGGTCATTTTTATATGGGATTTTTTATGTGGCAGTATAAAACAATACTTTTACACAGAACTTGAAACTATTACAAACACCTATTGCTGTAACACCACTTATCTCTCCAACCGGAGTATTGGCTGAACGATTCCACATGGTTCAGCAAATCGTCAAAAATGGCAATTCACAGATCAATAGAGCAGTGCGGGTAGATTCTAGACAATGGCAAAGTGTCCAGACCATGACGTCACACTCAGTCACTGCAAACCAAAAAAAAATTGCCTCCCCGCCACTGGCTTTGCAGCTAGGCTGCGCAGCAATCGGGCTACCGGTGATGTGCGATTACTTCATTGTGCGAGCAAATGGCTCGCAGCCTCGCACAATAGCAATGCAAATGCAAAATTCAGCATTTGCTTCATGATGAGGAACCCAACGGGCACGGCGGCCTTGCCCTCTACTGGGCGGCCACCTGCTGCTGCCAAGCATCGGTAGTTGTAATTTTGCGATTTAACAAAATTGCAACTAATGCTAAATAAGGAACAGTATTCAAAAAAAAGGATATAGCCATCACGGCCAGATAAAGGGCCAAATGGGCCTGGGGATGAAAATGCGCCTATACATAAAAGGGGAGGAGCTGTGACTGGTACTGCATGGGTGTGGCCATAACCACGTGGGTGGGCACACCCTTACGCCATTATCCCCATTGTATCCCTAAATACATAAGATTAGATCAATTGTATTTTGTGTGAAAACTATTTTAATATTTAGGATTTAGGGCCAACTGTGGCCCTAAATGATGATGGGCCTATTCTTATATGGAGGCACAGAGCTATAACTCCATCTGCCCCTGTAATAATCTGGCCCTGGTAGCCATAGGATAACCCCCTTTTGACTAATTAGCTTTGCATGCCTACCTGTTCAGATTGTGTTGCAGTTTGGTTACAGTTGTGATGAGCACCAGGCAGGTAGGTCATGTTAACACATACTATAAGGCAATGTGTGTCACCATTTGTGATGTCAGTTTGTCTAGTTTAATCTTAGTCTGCCTGTGTCAATATCAATGTCTATTGTTTAGTCTGTATTTTCAGAAATAAATGGGTATATTCTTAAGGAATATTAAACCGCTTAGTATGAAAAATAAGAGCATAAGAAATCACCGTGAAGTTCCTTAATCTTGTCCTGGAAGCGCTGTGAATTCTATTTTTTTTTTATTTTTCATGGTAGGAATGAATTACCCCATATATCTCTTGTGCTCTGTCAAATTTACAGCATATATTTAATAAAATTTTCCATTGATGGCGACTGGGGCTTGTCATTCACAGTTGTAAGGTGTATGTTGATGATGATCCCCAATTGTCCTGGAGAGGAAATCAGTTAAAGGAGCATGACTGCGGGAGTTCTGGGGCTGAAATTTAAAGGGGCATGTCCAGTGTTGGCTCCCGAGGAGGGGCTGCAAAACACTTCAAAATTCAAATAGGGGAGAAACATGAACTTCCGATGAATCAGTTTGGAATGGCAGTTGGTGACAGCTGCTGGGCCTCCCCTATTTAAATTTTGATCTGTGTTTCAGCCCCTCCTCTGGAGCCTCCTCTGGGAATGAGTGATGGGGCTCGCAGCATTTAAAGGGGTATGCATAGGGAATTTCAGGCTGCCATATAATGGAACATGACTGAGAGGAGCTCTGCATGCCATTGTATAAAGTGGGTGCATTACAGTGTGGCATATTATCAATTGGGGCATTATGATATAGATAATTATCACAATGGGGTATTATGGTATGGCATATTATAAATTCAGCTAAATTGGAATCCAAAATTATACATATTATATGTTTATTAGAATAAAAATCAAGCAAAGTCACCACTCTATCCACAGGCACTAAAAAGAACCAAAATAGGAGTCCTCAATGAAAACAGAGGGCCTCTAATCCCTATTCTTCTAAACAGGACATTTTTATAGACATGTGCCATTAAAAAAAAAAAAAAAAAAAGGTACTCTTTACCTAGAAGGGCGCCCACGATTTTGATCGCGGGCATCAGGAAAAAAAATTGCATCGGTCGCATCGCATGCGACCAAAAAATCGCATGCGATGCGACCGACGTGATGCCCGCAATTTCCCATAGGGAACAATGTTAAATGTCCCAATTGACCCGATTTTCTTGTTCAATGTCCCAATTGACCCGATTTTCCATAGGAAACAATGTTAAATGGCCCACAGAGGCCAAATAGGCACCCTGAAGTGTGAAATGGCCCCCCAAATTGTTAACGCCACCCCACGATCAACATCAACCCGAAGCGTGGCGAGCGCAGCGAGCCCGCGAGGGGCGGCGGTACGCGTCCTACGACCTTTTCATACCCCCACTATCCACGTCGGCGTCGAGTTGAGAATAGAAAGTGTGGCGAGTGCAGCGAGCCACCGAGCCCGAAGAGGGGACGCGGACAGCTGTGAAGCCCGCGAGGGGACGCGTATACCTGTGAAGGTGTCCGCTCGCCACGCTTCAGGCTAGGTGGCTCGCTGCGCTCGCCACACTTTCTATTCTCAACTCCACGCCGACGTGGATAGTGGGGGTATGAAAAGGTCGTAGGACGCGTACCGCCGCCACGCTTCGGGTTGACGTTGATCATGGGGTGGCGTTAACAATTGGGGGGCCATTTCACACTTCAGGGTGCCTATTTGGCCTCTGTGGGCCATTTAACATTGTACCCTATGGAAAATCGGGTCAATTGGGACATTGAACAGGAAAATCGGGTCAATTGGGACATTTAACATTGTTCCCTATGGGAAATTGCGGGCATTGCGTCGGTCGCATCGCATGCGATTTTATAGTACATGCGATGCCCGCGATGGGCGCCCTTCTAGGTAAAGAGTACCAAAAAAAAATACAATGAAAACAACTCCTATAAGGCCGTAACACTGTTATATCTAAATACAAAGTAAGTGTATACTGGATTTAGGGGCACTCGTACCAGAGATAATGGTATACTAAAAAAGAAGACAGAATCACATATACCAGAGAAGGCCAAGCCTTATTAGATTCCGGCCTCAACCCTCCTTCCTTTCACCTCTGACACCAGACTCCCACATTTCATACTCTCCATATAGCGTAACACAGTATTTATTCCACACAAGCAAACCATAAAAAACATCAATACATATATAAAACAAGGTCAGATTGGAATCTTACCATTTGAGTAATACGTAGACAAACATTGCAGTGGTGTCAATGACAAACCAGGCATCCCCAGAAGTTTGCATCCGCCAATCAGCTCCAGTCTGATGCACCCCAAAAGTATTTATATTTAAATGTTTTTGTTATTTTTAGTGTTTGTTTGTTTGTTTGTTTGATTTTTGATTTTTTTTTTAGAATGAGATTGAAAAATCAAAGACCCCGTACTGTTCCTAATTGCTGGGAGGCAAGCTGTGCGAAAAAGATTTGCAGACCTCTATACTACAGTAAATCATTTTTTTAATACAGCACACCAGGAAAATATGTTTGGATGCCCCTTATCAAGAAGGTCCAGTGGATGAATGAAGATTCAATATCTTCCCTACTATTTCTTTTTTAAACCAACTGCACCAATTACCTATGTTTATATGGAGCAAATATTTTTATTAGTAATAGCCATAGATGCAGAGACAGAAGTATAACTTGCAGACAGCTGTTCCTCTATTATCAGATCTTCTTAGTCTACGATACGGATCAGTGACTGCTGTGTAGGGCTTGCGAAACCAAAAAAGATTAGAAGGAGGTTATCTAAAAGTAGATTAAAAGCTTCCCCTATAAATGATAAAGAAAATACAAGTCTTCTTAAAATAGAAGGTCATTGCAAGTTTATTAAAGTCAGCATTGAGTTGCAGAAGTTATTCGAGCCGGATCTAAATCTTGGGTTCTTCTGGCCAGTGAACGAACCAAGATTTTGTTCAAAGTTT
Organism: Crinia signifera; assembly: GCF_055691185.1. NCBI lineage: Eukaryota > Metazoa > Chordata > Amphibia > Anura > Myobatrachidae > Crinia > Crinia signifera. The sequence goes on from NC_139218.1 coordinate 370,849,500, forward strand.
GAATTCAAAGTCAAAGTTTGATGCTTTCAGTTTCAATTAAATGCTTTAACTACCATATAAACCATACACCTGCCAAAAGGGAGAACCTGATCCTGTCCCCGAGCTTTCTGATTTCATTGGCAGGATATGGTCTGTTCATCCAATGACGTACAGTATATGGAGGAGCAAGGAAGTCAAGGAGTAATCCGTGTACTGCTAGGGATGGGCTGCCATTGGAAGAGATGAACAGTTAGAAGCAAGAAGAGATTCGAGTTTAGATGGTCGCTGAGTAGAGACGAGCAGTGCAAGAGAAGAGGGCTGCGAGAACAGGAGGGAAGAGGGTCGTGGTGCGAGCAGGAAGTACATGAGGCAAGGGTTGGCCAAGGTATTAGCCAGGGGGTAGAGAGAGTTTCCTTGAGACTAGGTTATACAGTTAAAGGTTACAGGATACAAGGTTGATGCCCAATTGAAGCTTTGCAAGGTAGTGAGGGGTTTAATAAAGAGACGGAGATCATTTCACTGAAGGGGACAGCATGGGCAAACTTTTGGATTCTTGCATGATATGCAGTGTCCAGGGTAGATGGTTAGAGAGTCACAGGCTGGTTGGTGAAGGTGGGAGAGAGAGGAGGTTAGAGATGTAGGGAGCAGTGTAGTTGGAGATGACCTTGTCTTTGAGGAGTTTGAAAAGGAGTCTGAATAGGGGAACATCAGTCAATGCAGGTTTTGTTGGCTTGGAGTGGCAGATGTGGAGCAGCAGGAGAGGAAGATAAGTCTAGCTGCAAAGTTAAGAACAGATTGGAGGGGAACTAGATGGCAGCATTGGAGGCCAGTGAGGCCAAGCCATGAGATGACCAGTGAGTGGATAATAAATATGCATAGTTTTTACACCCTCATGTACTCAGTTCCCTATTTCCGTCTCTCCCCACACCCTTTTATTATCTTCCCTTTACCTGTAGTTTATATTTTAGGGAGGAAGAGGAGCTTTGAACTACACACCCTAATTCCAAACATAATGGGGTAAATTTACTAAGATGTAGCCCTATCATCTTTGGGCAGGGCTCGACAGAGCCTCCCCTATGTCGATCGCCGGCGGACAGGGGCTACACTGAACTGGGATGCGCGTGCGTCTCACGTACATGTACGTCCCAATCCTCCATCGGCGCGGCAGCGGCATCCTCCCCGTCTCCGCTTCAGGAGATGGGCAGGGTTAGAGGGGGGTCAGGGTGGTAAGGGGGACCCGCGGCGGAAGCGGGGACCCGGGGGAAGCCCCGTGGTGGGAGCTGGCGGCTGGCAAAAGTATTGCCAGCCCCTGCAAAGTTTAGCCCGGCTCCATCTGTACTTCACATTGCTATGGGCAACCAATCAGATCCTGTCTACTATCTTCTAGAGGGTGATTAATAAATAAGAAGTAAATTCTGATTGGTTGCCCATAGCAACATCCCATGTGAAGTAGAATACACATCTTGTTAAGTTTCCCCATATAAGAGGTGCTACCATGCTGTGTGTATGGGACCGACCAGATAACTTCATCTGGTAGGTCGCCACCCATATTAGTATCCAAAATTATGCTAAGCACCTTAAAATTTGCTCTATTTAATTTAGCAAAATGTATTCTAATTATTCTGATTAGCAGTGTTTAGTTTTTAGAGAATGCACCTGCATCTTCTCTGTTTTCTGTGTAGTAATATAAGCCCTCAATGGATTGCAATGCTTAATTATGTTATGTATACCAATTACGTACAATTGTTAACATTCAGATTTCAAAGTTCTTATCTTGCTTTAGGATGAGCTAAGAATAAATCTTCCTCTATTTTGCATTATCATTTTATCATTGGTTTATGTTTTTAGATACATATAGGGTACTTGTATTATCTGGACTCCCATGTTAAATGCACCCCATTTTTTCATACCCCTACTATCCAAATAAGCATGGAGTTGATTTTATATAGTGTGGCGAGCGCAGCGAGCCACCGTGCCCGAAGCGTGGCGAGCGCAGCGAGCCCGGCGAGGGGACACGGTCTCATAAGAAAAACGGGAGCCCAGATATTACATAAGTACCAAATATAGTTTTCTGCTGTTTAAAATTGTCTTAATAAACGAAAGACAAAATATTGCCTGTTCCAGCTTCAATTCATTTAAGTTCGCCATTTAAAATAAAAATGCAATACAATAAAAATATTTAAGCCAAGAAAAGCTTGAACGTGGTTCACTTTGAAAACCTTTCTTGAATTTATATACAATTTTCAGTTTACCTAAATTGAGAAGTAAATTAAATATTTATTTATATTTTGGAGCAGATATGGAGAACTTAACACTGTAGACGTACACATAATTTACCTTATTTTTTGTACTTACATTTTACAGACAACACACTCAGTGACGGCGTTACCCACTCAGCAGAGCCTGCAAAGCAGGAAGGCGCTGGCCTGTATAGGCGTTCCCCCTGCTCTGTGACTGCCACTGTGAGTCTGTGCGCAGGCAGGGATGTGTGGTGATGCAGAGGGGAGGGACGAGACCAGCTGCAGCAGCAGAGTCGGGACTCGAGAGGGCTAACATCGGAGGGCAGTTGCAGCAGGGGAAGTCCCTGCACCTCCCTCACTGCAGTGCCCAGCCCCCCCCCCCCCCGATTTCAGCATCAGCATGTGCCGAGCTGTGATTGGATGAGCTCAGCGCATACTGATTTGAAGAGAGCCCCTGATTGGAGGAGCCTACCATAAGCTCCTCTGAGCTAGGGACTTCAATCCTACACTCATGGGACCGCACATCAGATCGGATGGAAAACACATCCAAATTGCCACTTTACAAACAATATATAGGCCGTGGCCTAGTGGGCAGGGGGCGTTCCCTCAAAAAATTGGGACTGTTGGGAGGTATGGTATTGCACATAACTGTCTATTAATGATTCCCACTGTGTTAAGGTTGGCTAACTTGCTGCCACCACCAGAATTCCCCCAGCACCTGGAACCGCCTACTTCTGGGTATGAGCGGTCGTGCTGCTGCAACATCTGTCACTTGAACTAGTCTAGTCCTCACTATGAACTAGTCTGTGCTTGGTAACAGGCAGAGAGCTTGAAAAAAGTCTGAGCTTGACACTAGGCCCAACCCAGAACACGCGGAGAACAGGACGCCATTTTGTGTTATACTAGTGGTCGCTGGATGCAAGTAGATGTCAGCTTCTTGAACCAAATAGATGTTTATTTAATACAGTATACACAGAATACTCATGTTCCTCAGAGGCGCTCGCGTCTAGATGTTCGGAGCGGTGATCTAATACAATTCCAGTTCACAGCAGGAGGTAATTTGTTCACCCTGTCATTAAGAGTAGTTCACAAATCTATATGTGTTTACAAATATTCAAGAAAATAAGCTTTCCCAATTTGGAGTAAAACTCAAGTGACATTAATCTGTTAATTGTGTTCATCCTCGACATCGATGGAGGATGATGGTGCCTTCCGTGATACACACCAAATCATTCGGATTAGACAGTCACTTGATTTCACCAAACTATCTTCTTTCCTATTTAAAACTCCAAAATGAAGCCTTATCCTTGTATTGGTAGATATACAGTTCATACACACTAAGTCGTATCGCCTACCCTATATACATCTCCGCAAAGAGAAACTATCTGGAGCTTAGACCCGATAGGCAACACCATCTAAAGATGGCATTGCCTAATAAAATCTCGCAAAGGGGGATTAAATAGGATGCCTCCCAGTGTCCTCTGCAGCTGGTGCATGTGCTGGCCAGAGGGCACGCATGTACAGAAGGATTCCCAGGCCATAAACACGGAAGTCCCCAACAGAGCCTGATTGAATGCTGCTAACACACGTGTATGGGCGCTCAGGGCCTCGCCATTCATACTGTCCATGTGCATGTAACTAAGGGTATACAATTGGCATATAAGATCTAATACTTGTGGCATGTGAAGGAAGGGATTGGCTTTAGGCTGCCCAGCTGGTGCTGTGGCACAATCTACATAAAATAATGGTTCCCGCACCCCAGGCTGCAGCCAAATCAGCCTATTGGTTAATTCGGCACTGGTCCGCCCACTGCAAAGGGCAGCTCTTATCCAAAGAGCCGTTTACTTAAATCTACATGTATAAGCACCGGGATACAGCTCAAGCATGCGTGGTGCATCCCAACCAAATACTCTAAAATGTATCTAAAACAACGACAGACAACTACGTGCCATTTAAAAAATGATCAGTCTTTTTACTTGAAATCCATACATAAATGTTATATGTACTGTATGGTGACAGATAGAGAGAACGGCCTGTTGATTAGTGACCATACAGTACTTCTTTTACTAACAATGTCAGACAACAAACTTGCAGGTCCAAGTTGCAGGTCCAACAGCCCAGGAACTTGCAGGAACTTGCAGGTCCAACAGCCATTCTCAAAGGCAAGTACCAGACGCCAACTCCACTGCCAACACATAAAATCAGGCCTGGCATCCGATGCAGGCCTGGCATCCGATGGGCCATAGGTTGGACATGCCTGGGTTAGGGTGTTGAAGGCTACATAGCCATAGGCTACCATAGTTAGTGTTTAGATTATAAGTGTGTAATTAGAACTTAATAACTAATACTGGAGGAAAACTGAAGGAGAAACATCTAAAAACTCTTACAACTACACATTGACTGCTTTGAAACGTCAGATGTGAGTTGACTAACCCCCATAATTTACACTTGTTGTCTGCATTATCTGACCAGGGAATACTGAACTCCAGGTGCCTGCATCCCAGGATTAGGATCCCTTAGTTATGCCATACGGATCCTACTTGGACATCAAAGGGAGATGATTGTCTTTAGCCTCGCCTTATTGACTCCTTTACTCCTCCTGGACACTCTACTCAGCTGGACTTTGGCGGCTTGGCCGCAAGTCCCTGCCTGGAACTCTTCCTGATGCTTCTGTACACCAATGCATTGTTACCTGCACCCTGCTGATGAACAGATGTCTAGTTCACTCTCTCTGCTCTACTATTCCAGCAGCTGGGAAATACTGTATACCCTGAATTCAGTACGATCCTGATAAATTTTGGATGTACTATCGGTACTTGTGTAGTTTCACGGCGCCACTAAATCAAATTCGATATTGCATGTGATTTGCATGCGATTAAGAACCTGTTCATAACCCCACTATCCACTACGGCATGGAGTCGATCTTATATAGTGTGGCGAGCGCAGCGAGCCACCAAGCCCGAAGCTTGGCGAACGCAGCGAGCCCCGCGAGGGGACACCGATTACTTGACATGTATTGCACGGCCCCTCGTGGGCTCTCTGTGCTCGCCACGCTTTGGGCTCAGTGAATACATGTCAAGTTATCCGGGATAGTGGGGCTATGAACAGGTACTAAATCACATGCAAATCGCATGCGATATCAGGTGGCGCTGTGAAACTAAACAAGTCCCGTACTATCCATACCCTAATACTCACCCTGGAACCGTAAACTAATCCTCACCAAAAACATTAACACACAACCATAACCCCCAATTTACAACCCCTTTCTATAATCACAACCCTTAAACCCTAATATTTTAATCCAAATTGATAAAACAACCCTAATATCCTATTGCTAATACCCTAACCCCATCACACAAACTAACCTTAATAACCCCTAACAGTTATTTGGCAATAAAAAAAAAACTGTCAAACAAAATTACATCTGTGGCAGGCAATATGTGACATGCCTACTGCTGTGGAACTACACATCCCAGCATTCCCTACCACTTTATGTCCCACCGCAGCGATGCTATCATACGAACATATGCGATTAGCATCGCAATGCGGTGACAAAGGCCCCCCGCTATACCTGTGATGTGGTGTGGGGGGGGTCTCCATCACATCCCTTTGCTCTCCCTCTTCTCCCTGGATGAGAAGCAGGTGTCTTGGGCACCTCCTCCTCCCCCCTGCAGCCGGAAGGACCTAGGTGTTGCTAGGGGGAGAAAGAGCTTGACGGATGTATGCCGAGTCGGCATCTGCGGCAGGGGGTGGCGGGTTGCGGCTTTAAGAAACAAGGGTTTTACCGCATTTTTAGTTTAGTAGATGCCGCCCTTACCATGATCACTGGTCATGCTTGAATCTCCAATAGAGGGAGAACTGCAGATCCGTTGGGACTTCACAAGCAAATACTACACGGGTTATTGGAACAGACAGACTTTGCCCATTTTTTAAAAGTATGTTTTCTTTCTGTAAATGCTGGGATGTGCGCAGACATGCACGAATCGCTGATGACATCACTCTGCCTGATACAGCGACTTGTGTCATAGAAGTTAGTTACCGTATATACTCGAGTATAAGTCGAACCGAATATAAGCCGAGGCACCTAATTTTACAATAAAAAACTGGGAAATCCTATTGACTCAAGTGGGACCCAAGCCGAGGGGTGCTTTTTCGGCATAAAAAATGTTCTGAAAAAGTAGGCTTATACTCGAGTATATATGGTATTATTATTTTAGTGACCTACAGATGTAGCGGGATTCATCTTTGCAGGTGATGGCATAGCCATCGCCATCCCCTGGCCCGCCGCCATCCCCTGCCCCTTCCGACGGTGCTGCCCTTGGTCACCCGGTGCCCACACCGGGCGACCGCACCCCCCCCCCCCGCAGTGCCTCGGGTCCCCCCCAGCCCCCTCGAGCAGGAGGTGGACAGTATTGCGTCCACCTCGCCGCCCGGATACTGAGACGCGCGTCCGTGGGGGACGCACGCGCGTCTCAGTCAGATAGAGGCACCGTGTTGCTGGCGGATCGCCAGCAGCATGTTGCTGGCGGTTCGCCAGCAACAACGAGGCCAGATTCATCTGTAAGTGAGTTTACTTCACAACTCATACATTGTGGTTAATCCACTGTATTGAATACCTCCCAACTTTCTGAAATCGAGCTGCGGGAACACTGCGTGCTGCCCAAATTTGGACAGCGTGGCCTAGTGGGCAGGGGGCGTTCCCTCAAAAAATTGGGACAGTTGGGAGGTATGGTATTGCATATAACTGTCTATTAATGATTCCCACTGTGTTAAGGTTGGCTAACTTGCTGCCACCACCAGAATCCCCCCAGCACCTGGAACCGCCTAATTCTGGGTATGAGCGGTCGTGCTGCTGCAACACCTGTCACTTGAACTAGTCTAGTCCTCACTATGAACTTGTCTGTGCTTGGTAACAGGCAGAGAGCTTGAAAAAAGTCTGAGCTTGACACTAGGCCCAACCCAGAACACGCGGAGAACAGGACGCCATTTTGTGTTATACTAGCGGTCGCTGGATGCAAGTAGATGTCAGCTTCTTGAACCAAATAGGTGTTTATTTAATACAGTATACACAGAATACTCATGTTCCTCAGAGGTGCTCGCGTCTAGATGTTCGGAGCGGTGATCTAATACAATTCCAGTTCACAGCAGGAGGTAATTTGTTTGCCCTGTCACTTTAACTAATTAAGATTAGTTCACAAATCTATATGTGTTTGCAAATATTCAAGAAAATAAGCTTTCCCAATTTGGAGTAAAACTCAAGTGACATTAATCTGTTAATTGTGTTCATCCTCGACATCGATGGAGCATGATGGTGCCTTCCGTGATACACACCAAATCATTCGGATTAGACACTCACTTGATTTCACCAAACTATCGTCTTTCCTATTTAAAACTCCAAAATAAAGCCTTATCCTTTTATTGGTAGATATACAGTTCATACACACTAGCAAAAATACAGTCGTATCGCCTACCCTATATACATCTCCGCAAAGAGAAAATATCTGGAGCTTAGAACCGATAGGCAACACCATCTAAAGATGGCATTGCCTAATAAAATCTCGCAAAGGGGGATTAAATAGGATGCCTCCCAGTGTCCTCTGCAGCTGGTGCATGTGCTGGCCAGAGGGCACGCATGTACAGAAGGACTCCCAAGCCATAAACACGGAAGTCCCCAACAGGGCCTGATTGAATGCTGCTAACACACGTGTATGGGCGCTCAGGGACTCACCATTCATACTGTCCATGTGCATGTAACTAAGGGTATACAATTGAGATATATGATCTAATGCTTGTGGCATGTGAAGGAAGGGATTGGCTTTAGGCTGCCCAGCTGGTGCTGTGGCACAATCTACATAAAGTAATGGTTCCCGCCCCCCAGTCCTGGCACCCTAGGCTGCAGCCAAATCAGCCTATTGGTTAATTCGGCACTGGTCCGCCCACTGCAAAGGGCAGCTCTTATCCAAAGAGCCGTTTACTTAAATCTACATGTATAAGCACCAGGATACAGCTCAAGTATGCGTGGTGCATCCCTACCAAAAACTCTAAAATGTATCTAAAATAACGACAGACAACTACGTGCCATTTAAAAAATGATCAGTCTTTTTACTTGAAATCCATACATAAATGTTATATGTACTGTATGGTGACAGATAGAGAGAACGGCCTGTTGATTAGTGACCATACAGTACTTCTTTTACTAACAATGTCAGACAACAAACTTGCAGGTCCAACAGCCCTCCTCAAAGGCAAGTACCAGAAGCCAACTCCACTGCCAACACCTAACATCAGGCCGGGCATCCGATGCTGCTGTAACCAGTGGGTATAACTAGCCTAGTCCAGGAAGTGCAGAAGAATTACAGATCTGTCCTCAAACACTGTATTATTTAGTACAATGTTAAATTTGTCCTCACATTTTACTGGTAATCAATAGTCATATTATACTTACATGAATCTTCACCAATTAGAAGCAGCCAACTAGTGATGAAGACCAAGAACATCAGTCTGAATATCCAGCACCCCAACTCAGAAGAAGCCCCAATTTGCATGTAAAGCCTTGACTCCAAGCGCTGTTAACATAAAAGGCTTTTCCAATTGCTGTGTGATTGTCTTAGCAAGTACACTCCCACATGGGAAGTGGGAGGCCACAGACTGGGAGCTTCTCACTTGAAAGAGCAGGGTCCTCCAACAGTACGTAGTGAGTAGTGAAGCAAGGTTCATATCAAACTGGTGCAGTATGGACTGTGGTGACCAACATACCTTCATACGGGTACGGTATGATATGCCGGCGGTCGGAATCCCAGCGGTCGAAATACTGACGCCGGAATCCAGACTGTCGCAATGCCAACAGGGGGGGCGCCCCCCCCCTTGCAGGCTTGATGCACTTGCCACGCAGCGGGCCCGGTGCCTCGCTACGCCTGGCACACTATTTTATTCTCCCTCTGTGGGTGTCGTGGACACCCGTAGAGGGACAAAGTGCCAGCATTGCAGCAGTTGGGATTCCGGCATGGGTATTTCAACCGCCAGGATTCCGACCGCCGGCATATTAACCGCATCCCATTCATACTGTAGTAAGGTGTGTTGGACACCACAGAGTTTCAAACTCTTTCCGTCTCGACTGTATACATTTCCAATGTGGATTTCAATCTTGACAAGTGAACACTTTTCAGATGCACTGTAATAAGAAAGCAGACTGTCTCTAATGACCTCCACCTGCCAAGCATAAAGGTCATATTTGCTTTCCGATTTTATTTGACCTTTCTGCTATTTCTTGCATTGTTTTGAGATTAACCTCTCCATAACAGAGGATATAAGTTTCTGTAATATATGCTCGATAACATTGCAGCTGAAATTACTCTATACTTTCCTCCATTTGTTGGATCTAACAGTAATCCAATATACCAGCCACTAATAGCCAATGATTTACATTACATCATATTTTCCAGATGCTCTCCTGACCTGTAACTTAACCACTTCTGTGGTGCTGTCGCCAAGAAGTAAATGATGTGGCCAATCAGATAGAAAGGGTGGGTGGCCGCTGAAAGATAAACATCCTGCCATCCTTCGGCCTGGGGAGAACTCCATGACACCCACTGCCAAGCTGGTGATCACTATTAAATGGTCAGCACAGCAGGACCACCCACCACAAGGCTATCTCACAGGAAACCTACATTTTAATGGCAGTGTAGGAGGTGTGTCAGTGGGAGGACCAATCACAACCAACAATCTGTTGGTTGTAGATTGCGGCTGTTCACTCTATTGTATTCAATTTGAAAGGAAAATGCAACTGTTTTTCCCAGAGCTCCACCTAAGGGTTATGGGTAGGATTGACAACTCTTAGTCTTTGTTATGGAATCAAATGGATTTTTGGGAAAGTATTTAATATTATGACATGATGTTTTGATTTGCCGACCCCTAAAACAGAGAGATTAATGATCATGCAGAGTCATGGCTTGATATGTTATGTCAATAAAATGTTGGCACCGTTCTTAGCATCAATTCTTCAATCTTTTTCTGAATATGCAAGTTTTGGGGAAGCCATTCCAGACTCGTCCAAAATGTGCCCTTCCTCCCAGATCCCTCTTCTCTTTCTCCCATGCTCTTGATGATGTGATTTATATGATCAGATATCATGTACTGTACAGCAGTGGACAGGACTGTATTATATGAATCGCATTATCAACTTCACATCCTTCTGATGCATTATTGTTAAAAATCACATTATCACCCCCTCCCCATCCCACCTCCTGCACTTACCCCTTGGACCTCTTCATCCACCTGTCCACTGCTGTAGCCTTGACAGATGAAAGTGTAGGTGGTAGCAAAGTCAATGAAAAGAATACTAATACCGGAACGTAACTGGGGTTTCAGCGCCGAGGACAGCTGAGAAAAGCTGTTATTGTTCTTATTTACAATTTTCGACGTTATATAGAATTAATCAATTTGATGTTTTATATTCATATAATAATGATAAAACAATTATTGATGTTGCGCTGTATTTGTTGACATCGGAAAATGAAGACGAGAAGATAAACCCTAACTAGAATCTAACTATCTGCCCCGCTGCGCTGCTGTCATCGGCGCAGAGCCATCGGTTGAAAAGTTCAGCTGAAAGAGCTGCAGTATTGTACTGACCTTGAATCTTTCTATTTCTCTCCCCCTTTGCTGTTAGAAAGCATTGGCATTTTGATCCCTGTTTGTTGATGGATTATACCATCACCGCAGGATCCTTCTGTTACCCAATCTAGCTTCCGCACAAATCTCCACATTTTGTTTACTGAGATGTGATTAGGAAAGTGATACGCTCCCCCCCCCTTTTCTTTTAAAGTGGAAATAATTAATTGTTTCTGTCTGGTAGAAATAATCAATTAAGACTGGAATGTGGAACTGGATTTCCTATTATTTTCCAAATAAGCAAATATGACAGGTTTGTACAATCGGTATAGGAGAAGAGATTACAGGACATTATACACAGAGGCTTATTATAGTAGACTCACATGAGCCGGATGTCTCTTCCTCTCACTTATAACATCATCTCCTCCATACTGACAACAATAGCACCAAACCTTTGGGTCAGCTGCTTATGAGGGTAGTATGGGCATGATTCAGTATAGATCGTTAATTAGAGAATTTGTAATCCAGTTGATTATAGGACGACTGCGAATGCGCAGCGTTCCCATTGCCCATGTACGTATGCATATTGCGTAGAAATCTTCATACATATAGTAGTTTCATTGAAAGGAAGCAGGGGTTTAGGGGTGGAAATATGGCATTTTCTGGGTGTATGTGTGGGAATGCAGGTGTGCAGGTGGGTCTTGACCACTTCCAGTCTAGTTCTTTAGCATATTAGTGGAAGCCCTAGACTGACGCAGACTGACGCAGACTCCCGTTTTTGGGAATGGATCTGTGAATGCATCGCTATTTGCAATGGGCATTTATTGTTTCTTTTCGGGCGGCAACTTTCGGATCACGGGCAACTACATCTTCATTAATTAGAGATCAGATCTAATTAGCAAGGTTTATAAACGTTGTCCATGTTCTGATCACAGTCCGTCACCCCACACTCAGGGCCGGTGCAAACTCTGGTGCTCACCCGCTCCCCCAGGGGGCCGGGGGGGGGGGCGCTGCAGTTCGGCTGCTGCACGCGGTGGGACAGGACCGGGGGGGTGTGCCGGTAAGTATCTCCAGGGGTGGGGAGGAGGAACAGGTTGCTGCTTGGGGGGCGGGGCGCCACACCTGCTGGCGCCACTCACCTACATCCAGGGAGGGGGGACCTGCTCCAAACTGCCACCATCCAGTGGCAGGCGCCCTAGGCAAATGCCTAGAGCTGCCTAGTGGTGGCGCTGGTCCTGCCCACACTCGTTGCCCCTACTCATCCTGTTAACCCACACCTATTACCCCCACCTTCTTGCTAACAACGTGGGGATGGGACGGAGACAGGCCGCCGCATTGTTCCGGGTGGTGTTGCCAGGAGCGGGAGGTGCCGGTGATGTGGCGAGTGCTGCTAAGTATCTCCAGGGGTGGGGAGAGGGAACGGGTTGCTCGGAGGGGAACAACAACACACCTGCCAGCGCCACTCACCTCCATCCAGGGTGGGGGGACCTGCTCCAATCTGCCACCCTCCAGTGTCCACACTCATTGCCCCCACTCATCCTGTTAACCCACAACTATTACCCTCAGCTTCTTGCTCACAGCCCGACACCCCACACTGATTGGCACCACCCCTCATCCGGTCACCCCACTCCCGCTACCCTCAGTTCCCTGCTCATTGCTGGTAAATTAGTATGTGAACAGGAACTAACATGTCAATAATGGGCGAGCAGCTGCTGCACACCGCAGGGATGGGGTTCCCCTGCTTTCTATGCCACATTACCATACGTGTCTATATTTCATATGTAGTTTAACTGATTTAGCTGCAGAGGTGATGTAGCCTGCGCCACCGGTAGCCATTTAGTAAATTCATATAATATAATTTGCACGGATAAACATAATTCCATCATTACAATAATATGGTTACACTGTGATGAAAGGCACAATTTTACGAGGGTGCCTTGCAGCTTTTGTGCCCATTTGTCCAGCTGCTTTTCAACAATGTTAAATGATGATCAAAAACGTTACCATCTGGTATATAGCTGACACGTAACCTTTTGGAAAATATTCTTACACATAAATCATTCTAGATAAAGAAGTGCTGAATTGTGTTCCTGAGGTTCTCGTTGCAGGCTGCAGATTTGTTCCCAGAAGACTAGGGCAAAGGTTCAACTTTCCATTTTATAAACGTTATGAATGCAGAGTCTAAGGAAATATTCATTAATCAGGTCTATTATATCTTCATGTGATTTGATTTCTTTTGTTATGATTTTGTTTGTCATTCACGTCATTTTGCTAATAAAGATTTATTTTGATGCAAAAAAAGCTTTCAAACGTACAGTATGGACTGAGTTCTTTTGAAAGATATTTGGGCACTGTTTTGAAAAACATAGCCACGCAGTCCCCGGTGACTGGCACAAGAGTCCGCGGTGCGATCTATTGGTCAGAATCCATCAACGCGTTTTATGTTCTAGATGGAACGTGAGGCTGATTCCACAGCTGCTCCCGCTCCGGGTCTCTGCGTTTGGCTATAGACATTGCCCCTGTTTTTTTAATATACAGGAAAAAAAAAGGACTGCGTGATAGTAGGAAAAGAATACTAAGATGCCCATTATGTTAACTAATCCCATTAAAATGCAGCACATCAACTCTGTTGGGGCCAAAAGTATCAAGCTTCAAAAAGTGATCAAATGGAGAGTGATAAACAAGCAGCCAATCAGCTCCTACCTGTCATCTTTCACTGTTTAGGTGCCCACACATTATGTGACTTCTCCCCTTGAAGTTGCATCCAATCCCCCTCCAGGCAGGCTGAAATGAAGTACTTCCAGTGGCGTAACTACATTTAAAGCCCCCCCCGCCGGGAATTTTGGGCGCCCCCCCATAAGTTAACACTCCCCCCCACCTCAGAAAAGTTATCACCCTCCTTACCCCGTTGCCGCCGGACACGCAGATCTGTCGGTACCCGACAAAAAAAAGTGACACTCGGAAAATGGCTGCCCCCATAATGCAGACAGTTTTTTAGGATGCTAGAGGGAGGCGGCGGCCTCCTCTAGCAACCTTAAAAACTGTCTGCTGTATGGGGGCAGCCATTTTCCGAGTGTCACTTATTAGCAGCTGTAGCCGGGACAGCCGGGAACCAGACAGATCTGCGTGTCAGGGTTAGAGGTGGTGGCGGCGGCAATGGGTTAAGGAGGGAGTTAACTTTTCAGGGGGGGGAGGGCAGGAGCGTCGGCGGTAACTATAGTCCCACGGAACACCCCCCCCCCCAGCGCCCCCACCTTCCTAGCACCTGCCCGCCACCGCGGGGGCGGTGGGACTATAGTTACGCCACTGAGTACTTCTGCATGATATGTATCACATGCGATCCCTGTTCCCTGCCGCTAGTAGGGGGACCAACCCGGAGATCTTACATGCAGCACGTATGATCTCTGGCTCCGACCCCATGCGCATGGATTGGATCAGATGCCCCATGCTATTTGGGCTGATTTCTCCCGATTTCTCAGCCCGAGCCACCGGAATAGGGTGAAATCAGGCCAAATCACAGGGTGTATGGGGGCCTTTACCCATGGGTATCCAGCGTACATTATTAGGCAATAAATAAGGCAGTTATTTATCATTTATTATGTGCTAGTTCAGGGGTAGAGAATGTGTGGCACTCAAAATATATGAGCTGAAGTACCACCAGTGACCACTATAGGCCACTCGACATACCAAATTACTCTTTTGTGTGCTAAAAGATGTAAAAAAAGAAAGTGAACGCAGTTTTTTGCAGGGACACTGACCGGTTTCAAACTTGCTAGATATGGAGAGTGGGAGCTGTGAAGATAGAGATTGAAGGTAGGAGCAGATAATGACTGGGGAGTTTGTGGGCTAAAAACTGTCACAGCTCAAAGGGAAAGTAAAAACTGTAACAGCTCAAAGGGAAAGTACATTGCTGACGCCGTCATTTTGCCAAGCTTTTAAATAGTTATTTATATAGCTGGATTTTGAACGGAATATAATGCAAGAGTGAAGGGAGACTCCCAGAAAATGTTGCTTGGAGCCCATTAGTTAGAACTACACCCTTGCCCAAAGGAACTTCCCAATAACAGTATTCTGTAATTCCTTCTATTTATTTTGTATGCGGAACAATCTGCAGTTCTTCCCAATTGCCTAATGTGGGTATTAAGTAGAGTAAACCCTGTAAAACAGACTCTTAACAAGGACTCCTTTATCATGTTATTGACATAGTAATCACCCATCTCTAGAGACATCTAGAACGTACACGCATAACCAGAACATGCTTTCCAGAAAATCAAAGGGATCCCATTGGTAAAGAAGAATTGTGTGTGGTTTTTACATGGATATTTCCCCTGGGTAGTGAGAACCTAGTATAGGGTAAACCATTGAATCGTATCCATGTTCTACTTCTACTTCTACTCTACAACCCAGCGAAGTACAAAGTGCTGTTTAATCTGTTACACTATTATTATGGATTAAATAGACGTACTGTAGATGCTCATTTAGAGAAAGTAATAAATCCATGCAGAGGGTGTCATGTCGTCCTTCCACCGCTGTAGTGGTGGTGGTGCGGTTTAATGTTTGCACCTTGGGGTGAGATGAACCTTGGGTCAACCCTTCATCACATTAGAATAAATCTGCCTAGTATTTGTGCGCTACCTTCACAATCCCACAGTATTTTATGTAAATAATATAAAGGTGGATTTTGCCCATAGCAACCAATAAGATTCTGTCTCTCTACTCCCTAGTGCATCCCAGAAAATGATAGACAGAATCTGACTGGTTGGTATGGGCAACCTCTTTTCATTTTAAAAACCTTTAGTAAATGTACCCACTAGTGTTCATGCTAGGCTGTTTTAGCAGGATTCCGCGCCCTGCCCAATGTTTAAAGGGCAAAATGCACCCTACCCGTTTAGCAGCGCTTTGCTAAAATTCCCTGCACATACTGTCACCAGGTGAATAGATGCCATGCGCATGCCATCTATTCACATTAAACGAAGAGCTTAGGGGACGGTACAAGCCACTCACCCATTAGTGGGTTCGGCGGCCAGGCACGCAACTTATAATGATGCTTATAATGATGTCGGCGGGGCAGTTTCCCCAGTCATCCACGCCCCGCTCTATCCTTCCAACATCCTAGCGGGAACAGTAGACAATTGCTTGTATCCTAACGCTAAGAAGACAGATATGGGGGGGGGGGGGGTTAGTCAATCCCCACCAACAGGGGAAATAGTGTCAGGAGTCTTTTCAATACGGTCGTTCTCGACAACATTGAAGAGGCAGCTCGACAGAATGGACCCAACTTTAAAAGCAGTCGGGACTATTTTGCCGAAAATGGCTATGGACTGTTGAGATCACGGCTGGATCTCGACAATCCACGGCCGTTTTCGTCGACACGCCCCTTTTTTTCTACCACTTGGCAGGCGGAACATTGAATTCTACCTGCCAATAAACTGGTGAGCGGATCAAAAACCATGCCAGGGTTTCGACAGTCAGAACCCGGGATTGAATACCCCCTATGGGTAGTTGCATGCCATACAGGTGATCACAGAGTTAAGTGATTATTTTGGTACTGCCCATGTGTCAATGTTGCAATTGTTGTTGTTTTAGAAATGTATTGGGCGTTCTAGGGTGAAGACTGGCAGGTGGCTATCCAGACACACAAGCACACAGTGGCAGGTGGGGAGTTTGACTGGGGCGGTACACCTGTCAAACCGTAACGCAGGTGTCCTAAGGCGAGCTCAGGGCGGACAGAATATCCCGTGGAGCAGAAGGACATTGGTAGTGTCCTCGGCATGTTGCTATAGTGGTTCCATACAGAGGAGTTTAATTGCTTACATTGGAGGCCATACTCAAACAGAAAAACTGCACTTACGTCCAACCTCCTTGCTGGTCACTTAGCCTATTCTATGTTCTGGGGGAGGTTCGCCGCATATGCAGTGAGCCCATTGCATATAGCAGCGAGCCTCGTCGTTTTGACGGCCGCACTCACTGTTACCACCTCGCCTCAGGGAACAGGCTACATGGAAACGGCGAGTGTGAGTTGAATACTGATGATGAGCTACTGTATCGGCACTGTTTATCGTATAGGTTGTCAGCCGCTCCCCCCCCCCCCTGCATTGAATATACCCCCTATGGCTGGAGCAAGTTTTCATGTGCAACTGACGGCGATATCTAAATATGGCCCATACTGTATTACAGCACAGTCTGGATCACTGTTGTACACAAGGGTAAGGGATTTTACTTGCATTAACATAAAGTCGCATGTGTGTCTATGGCAAAAGGCTCCAATCAGCCCCACAGCATGCACAATGGTGTAACTACAATTGGGGCGCCCAGAGCCAGATTAAGGTCTAAATGGGCCTGAAGCTGAAAATGATCAAGGGCCTATTATGCGCAATAATAGGGGTTGTGGCCAGCACCTAATAATGTGGGGGGCGTGACCAGTGTTCTGGTTGTGTGGTCTGCTCATGGGTGTGTCTGTATTTGTGTAAATACTTTCAACTAATTATATATGCCTGGAAAAGGCATGGGGCTGGCATAGGAAAAATGCAGGGAGCTATATTGCCTGGTGCCCTCCAAAGGTGCACATGCAGGATGCCGATGTCCTAAGATACTTGCGGCTTGAGGCGGCACTCCAGTCATAAAAAAAATACTGAAAGCCGGAACTTGGTAGACAACATTTCAGCACCTTTTATGTGGTCACGTAAATTTACCACACCATATACCCCTTATACAAATCATGCAACACAATAGTAAACCCCTTATACTGTACTTGCCTCTTACACATTGTGCCACATGGAATGAGCAAAAATTCACACTGACTAAGCCAAAATTCACACTATGGCTCACAGATTGAGTCAAAATTCACATTATGCCACACAGATTAAGGCAAAATTCACATTTTGCCACATGGATTGAGCCAAAAGACACATTATTATACCAAACAGACTGAGCAATAATGCACAATATGCTTCATAAATAGGGGCATTGCGCGCCAAAGGCGTGCATCAACAATTTACGCCATAATGCCCATTACATGTTAAGCCACACACCATAATCTCCATTACGTATTATGCCAAACACCATAATGCCTATTAAAAATTATGCTACATAAGTGTTGCTTAACAACATGTTCATTGCCAGGGGTTCCATGCTCACTGCCAGGGGTTCCATGCTCATTGCCAGGGGTTCCATGCTCATTGCCATGTGGGATTACATGCTCATTGCCAAGGGGGAATACATGCTTGCAGTAACTGGGGGACAGCTGCCGCTGGGCAGAAATGACAGCCATTGACAGCCGGGCAGAGAGCAGGGGGCTGCCCGGCTGTATTCAGAGCACTGCATGTCCCGGCTATTTGAAATAATACCCCTTTCACACCAGAAAATGCAGGGACTTACCCGTGAATATGGTCCCAGGATCATGCAGGGACATTCCCGGACTGGCCCGTTTTACACCAGCCTAGTCCATGCATTTTCTGGTGTGAGGGGGAGAGAAAACCATCCTGCCCCCCTTTAAACAACCAGCTATATCTTCGGAAGAAAATGACCCATTTACATGTAGGCTTCGAATGATTTTGGTCCCGTGAAACTGGGCCGTTTGGTTCCAGAGAAATCTGTCAAACAACATGAACAGCCATGAAATTACATTTTCAGAAATGAAAAAAAATTGGTTTACCCACAATATCTCTAGAACCAATGAACCCATATGGACCAGGTATCAGATTGGAGGCCCAGCGATTTGGGTTCAACTGAGATCAACCTCAAGCTTCTGTGATGCCGGAGGGGGAACTGGCAGCCGTTGGAACCGGGTGGAAGTCGGAATTAGCGGGTCCCATGTTATCCTATGGGGAAAACGTTCCAGGTTTCCTGGCGGTATCTCCGGTTTCAGGGGGGCTACCGACACGGGGTTGGGCTCGTTGGAAAGCCCTGGCCCTCAGCTACAAAATGGGCCTATTTGGAGAATGGGCCTGGAGCTTTAGCTCCATCAGGCCCATTGTGCCCCCACCCACCACTGAAATGTGTGTGCCCCCCCCCCCTCCCACTCACCCCGTCACCACTGCATCTTCTGCCGCTACGATCCGCTGCGGTCCCGGGCGGCTTCCTGAAACTGCTGCTCTCTCTCTGAATGTCACATCCAAAATGGCCGCCGCCTTACAGCAGACCATTAATTAGGATGCAAGAGGAGGTCGCTGCCTCCTCTAGCATCCTTAATAACTGTCTGCTGTGAAGGGAGCGGCCATTTTACAAATGACAGGAGGCCAGGAGGAGCACCGGGATTCAGTGCAGACAGGCACTGCGGGCATCAGAGATTCGGAGGCAGCAATAGCTTCTGCAGACCCAACAGCGCCCAAACTTCCCTAGCGCCTCCAAGCGACCACGGGGGCTGCGGAGCTATTGCTACGCCACTGAGCATGCAGATGTATGAAACGTCATTGCTCCCTCTGATGCAGTAAGCCAGTATACCTGGGAGGGTATAAGCTCCATTTGTATGACTAGGAATACAAGGCTGTGAGAACTTCTTCCCCAGCCACATGCTAAGCCATGCAGTTACTCAGATTTATGTGTATTTACCCGCAGCTGTGTTGTTGGAGTATATTAAATATAACTGCTATCGATAATCTATTCTCCACCAGAGGATCAGGGAAACACTGTCTGTACGTTTGCTGTAACCGAAGTCAATCTATTATCATTTTATTGCAATAGCAAAAGCGTCATTAATGTACCCTTTAAGCTCTATTCCTCTGGTGGGCGACTACAGAAAGCAGAATAACATGTAATAATAGAATAACGTGGAAGTGGCTCTTTAGGACTTTCATTTCCACAGCAGCTGAAGCGGTAATACATTTGCAAGTTAATTAAGATTCATATTGACCAATAAAGATAGTTACCCTTTGTTTAAAAACTACACCAAAATTGCACTCCCCCAAAATGTCAAAAACGGTATTCGTGTTGCTTGGCCATGACCCCTACACCTGAAAGCCTGCCCCCTTCCCCCTCACACCCACGGCCCTACCTCTAAAGTCCCATTTAGCAAGCAACAAAAGTTGGGAGGTTCGGATAGATAGATTTTTGAATCTATACAGTAGCAAGGGATCCCAACTGTCGGATGCACAAACAAAGCAACACTGGAGGTGCTCCATTGGGCGCCATCTAGTGACCACCAATGTGTGCAAAACACTTGAAAAGCAGCATTTTTCTTGTATTATATAGGATACAACCCAATTATAATCCCAATGTGAGTTTGTCTGTCTGCATTAATTGTCAAATTCTTTATTATTTCAGTTTTTATTTATTTTCTTGCACATTTTCAATTCTGACAGTTATTATGTAGTGACTAATAAATTATAATATATAATAATATATTTTTAAATGGCAAAATGTGTCCTGCCCCTCTAGCAGCGCTAGAACAGTCTGCTGCCGATGTGCACGGAGAAACCCAGAGCCCATGCTAAAGCCCAGCGCTTCCCCAGCAGTTACTTCAGCGGGGCCTGGCGCGTCCACTTTGATGACGTGTTGGGCCGGCCCCCACCCCCTTTGGTGATGTCGGCGGGCCGGCCTGCCCACTTTGGTGATGTCGCAGCCGGGCCCCCCTACTTCGGTGATTTTGCAGCCCAGGCCGTCCCCATGGTGACGTCAGTGGGCCAGCCCGCCTACTTTGGAGATGTCACGCTCCAGGCCCGCTTCCTTTGATGATGTCAGCTGGCCCAGTCCGCCCCTTTCTTTCTGCCCCGCCCTGCCCAGTTCCTAGAAGGAACACTAGTACAGTGTATCTGCCTCATCCTGTACCTTCTCACGCTATACCCATGGGTGCCGGATGACCTCCCATCAGTTGGAATTTTGATGGTCAGTAGACCGAAATTGGAATCCCGACTGGTAAAAGCCTGACAGTTGGGATCCTGACAGAGGGTATTCTCCCTCATGGGGGTCCACAACCTCCATAGAGGGAGAATAGAACCTGTGGCAAAATCTGTCGGGGTACTGGCAGTCGAGATTCCCTTGTTGGAATATCGACTGTCGAAATCCTGACTGTCAGTAGCTCATACCACACCCACGCCTACATAATTTCCAACTGCATTCCACACAAAATAACATAGTCTGTAACCTAAGCTAAGGTTTTATGTTGTCTGTGCATCCAGCTATATTTTGGATATCGGCGAAACGCGTCAGTGAAAGAACATACAGGCCCCGCTTTTGTACCGGAGACCGAACCAGCCATATTTCCTCACATCCATTCCCCACAAGGTGGTCTGCAGCATGTTGGAGTTCACAAACAAGCCAGGGAGTGCTATCCCAGAGGTGAACCGCCCCAAACGCTTGGGACCTTGCCAAAAGGAATTTTATTCCTCTCTCACTGCGGCACCACATATTTTGGATTAGAAATACTTGGACTTTCACTTCTCAAAATAAAGGCATCATAGGAACGGCTTGGATACAATACGGTACCGTATGGACTATTTTTTCCATATACTCCCTTCAGGCAACTTCATTGCTTTTCAATGTTCTTTTTAAACATGTTATTGCAAAAATATTTTTAATATGCCCAATGTTTTGTTTTATTTAAAAGAATATATATATATTATTTTTATTATTCTATAATATTGGAACCGTTACAATTTATATTTTCACTAAAATATATAATATAATACAATATACAGTGCACAGCACAAACCTTTCTTTCTTTATTGTACATTTTGGATGTCTTTCACAAAAAGCTATACAATCTAGCAAGATCGTTCGACATATTGTCATTATTGTAACAGTGTTTATGCACAATGTCATTCGTCAAGGACACTGGGAAGTTCAAGGGAAATCCTTCACCAATGTCTTTCACTGCACACATAGTCTAGTGTATATAACATGTAGATCTTGCAGTGGTGTAGCTACCGTATGGCAGCCACCGCGGCTGCTTGGGGGAGCAAGCGCCAGCGGGGCGCCGCCGGTGCTCATCAGGGCACACTGCTCAGAGCCGCCCCCCTTACCCCTCCGCATGCCGCCGCCGCATTCCTGCCTGGTCCGGCACCGCAGATATCCTCCTGTCGTGTAATGAAAAATGACACGGCAAAATGGCTGCCCCCATACAGCAGACAGTTTTTTAGGAATGTTAGAGGAGGCGGCGGCCTCCTCTAGCATCCTTAAAAACTGTCTGCTATTAGGGGGCAGCCATTTGCCGTGCAATTTTTCATAACTGCAGGAGACGGAGCCAGGAGGATATCTGCGGTGCCGGACCAGGAATGCGGCGGCGGCATGCAGAGGGGTAAGGGGGGGTCTTCACTTTACTTGGCATGGTCGGGCGGGGGCTATGGGGGGGATGTCAATTTCGGCGGGGGGGGGGGGGGGCACAAAAATATTAGTTACGCCACTGAGATATTGTATAACATGTAGACATTTATATAACATGTAGATATTATATGTGGACCATAAAAACGCTAGCTACACAACAGCTGGGGTATAGCAGGGTTTCTACTGATGCAATAATGGTATGCTGGGATTTGTAGTTCTACAACAGTTATAGATTCTCCGATTGCCTGCTCCTGGCGAAAATACAGTATATTATAGTATATATAAAATACGATAATGCTAGCAATGTTCCAAAAGATGGACGGAGTGCTACTTACCCCTGTCAGTGTCGTAAAGAAATACATAATGGTTCCAGCCATAGTGATCCAGCAAACTTAAAAGAGCTCCCCGTAACGATGGTCGGAGCTGCAGCACAAACTGGCTTTCACCTTCTGTGGGGAAACTGGGTGTGATGAGGGAGATGTGGAGAGCACTGCAGAATGAGGTCAGGGTGTGTACTGATCTCTTGTCATACAGTCCAAAGATGGCGAACACCCCTCTGGAATACTGAGAGCAAACTGAAACGAAAGAAAGACAGAAATACCAATGAAACGCTGAATAAAGA
The DNA here is from genome assembly GCF_055691185.1 of Crinia signifera. NCBI lineage: Eukaryota > Metazoa > Chordata > Amphibia > Anura > Myobatrachidae > Crinia > Crinia signifera. The sequence goes on from NC_139218.1 coordinate 370,872,210, forward strand.
GAACAGAGGAGCAGATTTATTACAGATACAGTGCTTGGGGCCAGATGCACTAAGCTTCAAAATCGATAAAATGGAAAGTGATAAAGAACCAACCAGTCAGCTCCTGCCTGACATTTTTCAAACACAGGGGCAGAGATACACTGGAGATAAAGCGGAGAAAAGGTAAAAGGAGATAAAGCACCAGCCAATCAACTTCCAACTGTCTTTTTCAAACACAGCTGATTTGCTGGTGCTTTATCTCCTTTTACCTTTCCTCTGCTTTATCTCCAGTGTATCTCTTCTCCAAGCTTAATAAATCTGCCCCACAGTCTGTGACATGGCAGGTAGGAGCCGATTGGTTGGTTGTTTATTACCCTCCATTTTATCGATTTTGAAGCTTAGTGCATCTGGCCCAATAGTTTTGAAAATTAACTAAGAGCTGATTGGCTGCCCCAGAATGAGATGCATGATGCCGGATACTGTATGTAGGAAAACAACAGACTCATGAATGTAGGCCACGGTTAGTAACGCCATGTATCGCCGAGCTGGTGGCATCTCTGTGGGGTTTCCCAATCCACAAAGGACATAACCTTACTAAATCATATATATATATATATATATATATATATATATATATATATATGCTCAGATTATAGTAATACTATAGTAAACACTGGCTGGCCACCCCGGCGAATGTCTCCCCCCCCCCCCCCCCCCCTGCAAGCGATTCCCCGCCTGCGAGTGGATATGCTAGCCTAGCAAGCAGGTCTGAATTTTACCCTTTGTTGTCTGTTTTTCACATGTGTGCATCCATATACAAGTATAAATAGTATAATAATCATCATAATAATAATAATAATAATAATAATAATAATAATAATAATAATAACTCTTTCATTGATATAGAAATCCTGGAGATTAGCCCCCATAGCAACAGTTTTTATGGTTGTACAAGTTGGAGTAAGGACACTTGCAGAAGCGGCCAATCCAGTGGCGTAACTACTGTAAGGCAGCCCCAGCAGCTGCTTGGGGGAGCAAGCAGCAACAGGGTCTATGTGGGCGCCGGCACCTGATCGACGCACTGACATGCTGCTGCCTGACGCTGCTCACTGACTGAGCACTGGAGGCGAGTCAGCCGCAGCGCAGGTGGGGCCATGGCAGAGATGTCAAATTCCCCCACTGATTCAATTGACTGTACACAGAGCCGGCTATTGTGTACAGGATGGGCAGGCGGATGGGCGTGCTAGGGCGGCCTGGAATGCGTCGGAGCCAAGGGAAGCAGCAGTGTCTGCTGGTCTCTCTTCCTCTCTCCTGCTTCAGCTTCTCCGTTATGCGTGTGATGTCATCACGTCACACGCTGGGGAAACACAGAGGAGAGGAGCCCAGGGGGGGGGGGGGGGGGGGGGAACGCCACAAACTTTTTGGCAGGGGGGAGCAAAATTTATAGTTACGCCACTGGGCCAATCAAAAATGCTGTATTTGAAGTGTGCCAAAGCTCTGTAATATCCGCGTTATTGCTGCTTAACTCTCATTTATTTATTGTTTTCTCTATAATATTTTTGCTGATTTTATGGTCCTGAGAATCTTGGAAAATAAAACATTATACAAAAGCTAGAACACAAACGCTAAACTATTCAGACAAATGATACAATAAAAATAAGTACACCACAGAGTGACTTTACACAGGTAATAATGTGACATTTTCCATGTATTCCAATCTCACAAGTCATAAAACATTTAAGAATTGTATAACCACCAACCGAGCTATAAATGCCAACCTCGGTCTTATTTTAATTAGGAGGGAATACATTTGTGTAACATATCCAATTAAAAAGAAACACCATCAATTATTTCAATTCTTAATAAATAAAATATTTGCTTCTAGATTCAAATTAAAATCCCATAACAAAACAAAGTCATAAATTAAATGTCACCATATATTTAGTCTGATACATATAAAGTAGGAAAAAAGTCTCTTTTTACTTCACTAATGTATTTTATTCCAAATGAAGTATACAGTATATAAACCCAACCAGGAAAAACACAGCATTACATCACATAATACTGAAGATATATTGGTGTTAGTCTTAACTTTGTTACTATAAAACGTGTGACAACAGAAAGAGTAAGGCAATTGGTCATTGCACCCAAGTACTTGCAGGAAGAGCCCCATGTTTGTAGTATTTTCTTAGTACTGTATGTTATGTACTCTGAGTATTTCTCCTGGCTGATCTGGAGGTTCCCTGCTGCCCATACAGCACCTATGTAGCGTTCCTATGTCTGCCAGTATATCCTAACAACTAATGCCCACATGGAATGTGTAATGGGCATTACGTTGTGTTCCATAATGTGATAATGGGCATTATGATGTGTTCCATAATGTGTAATGCCTCCTTTTTGTGATGACACGCCTCCTCTCCATGAGGCGACGCCCCCTTTTCACTGCGCGGCTTCGCCACGCAAGGGTCCCGCCTGCTGTGGGTGGTCATGTGTGCTCAAAATGCCAGGGCCGATTTTAGGTCCCAGTCCTACCCTGGGTTCATGTATTTGCTATTAACTGTCTTTATAATAATTCTGTAAAGTCTGTCCAATCTCCAACCTGTTTGTGCAGTGGGAGTCAAGATGTGCACCAAATATATCCACTGGTACGCAGACAGGATATTCGAAGATGGATCTTAAGATTGGAATAAGTACGGGAGGAGGATGGAACAGGGAGGCGGTGGGTTGCACGGTGGAACAGGGTGGTGGGTTGGGGAGGAGCGGGGGGGCAGTGGGTTGCAGGGTGGAGCAGTGTGGTGGGTTGGGGCAGAGACTTGGCTGGGTGGGACAAAGTGGGGGGGGTGGAGCAGGGCAAAGCAGCACAGTGGGGGCTGAGCAATGGATAGAGAAGAAGGTAGGGTGGGACAAAGCAGTGGGTAAGACAGAGCAGAGTAGGGGTGGGGGCCTAAGTTATAATACAAGTGTGTTGCAATAAGTAAGGTAACAATGGTCATTAGACAGTGCCCCATATTAATCATACTGTCCCAACATCAGATGTAAGATGGAGGGGTTGGCGAAAACATGCCATCATATTTCTGTGTCTAAAGGGCACATCAGCAGCTGAAACTTATCTTTATGTGGTGTAAAGTGATAACGTCCGGTTTGGTGCACCACTGCCAGGACACGCATATAAGATGCGCAACCAAGCATGTCCACAACAGGAAGTGCGCCAGCGCCAAACCTGTTTCTGTGACATGACCTTATCACCGTACACCTCAACAAGTTGGTAATGAATTTCAGCTGCTGATGTGTAGAAATGTGATCCCACTACACATTTTCCAGCAGCCCCACCATCTATGGCTGCTCCACTATCAGCCCCACCATCTTATAACTGATGTTGGAACAGTATGACTGGTATGAGGTGCAGTCTAATGGCAGTGAGGGAAAGCAGTGGTCTACCGGCTCTGGCCTGGCAGGAAATTAGAATACAATAGACACGCCTAAAAAGTCTTGTTAAGTTATTTATGTCATATATTTGGGATACTGTGTGACAGATGTATTAAGCCTTGTGAAGAGTTAAGTGGAAGGTGGTAACACACCAGCCAATTAACTCCTGTCAATTTTCAAACATGGCTGATTGTCTGGTGTGTTATCATCTTCAACTTCATCTCTTCACCGGACTTAATACTTCTGCCCCTGTATTTGCTAATGTAGGTGATAAAGAAGATAATGAAGTCTCTGTGGAGATCCGTCACAGTATAAACCACAAATAGCCCACAAATTATCCTTACAGTACATTTCCGCTCATGTATATTTCTGTTTGGAGGATCAGGATCAGAGTATAGTAAATGTGTTTTGAAATATTCCTCACTACAGTATATAAATATAACAGGCAAAATTGTGTTTCTTTGTGGAATACTGGCCACATATTGCCTTTGTAGTCATGTCTGTTTTGATAAATAATTCCTTATAATTCCTGTCTAAAAAGATTGGAAACTTTCAAGGAATCTTCCAATTTCCTCATCCTACTGCTGTCTAGCAATACTCTGACATCTGCTTCCTACCTCCACTTGTTCTGTGTACTGTAACTAACCTTAAGGTCTCTTTTTTCTCCTACCTCCACATTGTTCTGTGTACTGTTACTATCCTTACGGTCTCTCCTCTCTCCTACCTCCACATTGTTCTGTGTACTGTTACTATCCTTATGGTCTCTCCTCTCTCCTACCTCCACATTGTTCTGTGTACTGTAACTATACTTATGGTCTCTCCTTTCTCCTACCTCCACATCATTCTGTGTACTGTAACTAACCTTACAGACTCTCCTTTCTCCTACCTCCACATCGTTCTGTGTACTGTAACTAACCTTACGGTCTCTCCTTTCTCCTACCTCCACATTGTTCTGTGTACTGTTACTATCCTTACAGTCTCTCCTCTCTCCTACCTCCACATTGTTCTGTGTACTGTTACTATCCTTACGGTCTCTCCTCTCTCCTACCTCCACATTGTTCTGTGTACTGTTACTATCCTTACGGTCTCTCCTCTCTCCTACCTCCACATTGTTCTGTGTACTGTAACTAACCTTACGGTTTCTCCTCTCTTTTACCTCCACATTGTTCTGTGTACTGTAACTAACTTTACGGTCTCTCCTCTCTCCTACCTCCACTTGTTCTGTGTACTGTAACTAACTTTATGGTCTCTTCTCTCTCCTACCTCCACATTGTTCTGTGTACTGTTACTATCCTTATGGTCTCTCCTCTCTCCTACCTCCACATTGTTCTATGTACTGTTACTATCCTTACGGTCTCTCCTCTCTCCTACCTCCACATTGTTCTGTGTACTGTTACTATCCTTACGGTCTCTCCTCTCTCCTACCTCCACATTGTTCTGTGTACTGTAACTATACTTATGATCTCTCCTTTCTCTTACCTCCACATCATTCTGTGTACTGTAACTAACCTTACGGTCTCTCCTCTCTCCTATCTCCACATTGTTCTGTGTACTGTTACTATCCTTACGGTCTCTCCTTTCTCCTACCTCCATATCGTTCTGTGTACTGTAACTAACCTTACGGTCTCTCCTTTCTCCTACCTCCATATCGTTCTGTGTACTGTAACTAACCTTACGGTCTCTCCTTTCTCCTACCTCCATATCATTTTGTGTACTGTAACTAACCTTACGGTCTACCCTTTCTCCTACCTTCATATCGTTCTGTGTACTTTAACTAACCTTATGGTCTCTCCTCTCTCCTACCTCCACATTGTTCTGTTTACTGTAACTAACCTTATGGTTTCTCCTCTCTCTTACTTCCACATTGTTCTGTGTACTGTAACTAACTTTACGGTCTCTTCTCTCTCCTAACTCCATATTGTTCTGTGTACTGTAACTAACTTTACGGTCTCTCCTCTCTCCTACCGCCATATTGTTCAGTGTACTGTAACTAACCTTACGGTCTCTCCTTTCGCCTACCTCTATATTGTTCTGTGTACTGTAACTAACCTTACGGTCTCTCCTTTGCTGTGGGTAACAGCAATATACAGTACTTGTGTCTTGTTTTCTGGCACAGAACCAGAAATAATGGTGTTGAGTATTATGCAAATGTATAGCAGTAATTATTAAAACCATATGTAACCAGCATGGTTCAGATGAACATACATCAGATAAACAAAGACTTGACATGGTTTACACATGGTCTGAATGTGTGTGTCGCCATCCTTACAATGATCATGTTGACATTCATGAAATCTACACGGATGGCCTAGTGGTTGCTTACATTGTCCTAGTGGTTGCAGCGGATCCAGCTCTTCCTTCCGGCCTTTTCAGTCATGTGACATGCAGTTCTGGCACAGGAGTCTCAGGAAGGGGGTTCTGTCAAGCATTCACCCCTTATCTGTAACCCCAATCCCTAACCCTAACTCTCCCCCTAGTGCCTAAACCTGCCCCCCCCCCCCTCCGCATTGTAATCCTAACATCCCCCTAACTGCAGTGCCTAACCTTAACCATCGGAATTCTGAGGATGTTGTCAACACGGTCAATGACAACCATGTGGATTCCCTATTCCCTATCCCTATTTACATAGTACAGCATACTTAGCTGGGTCAGGGATGGAACAAAAGGGATGGCAGAGGATGCACTCAGAATCACGACTATTGAGATCCTGATGGTCAGAATGCCAACAGTGGCAGCCTGATCAGAATCCCTATGGATATGTTCAGCACTTACCGGGTGTAAGGCACTATGGGGAATTTATGGTGAGGCTGAGGGGTGCTTAGGGTTATGCCGTGAGAGGAGATGGTTATGGTTAGGCTTGGGGGGGGGGGTGTACTTGTTTCCTAGCCTGACGCCCATCGCATCGTATACCATAAGCCTAACAATGGTATGCGATGCGACGCGATGGCACCCGATGTTATACAATTTTTAAATCGTATACCATTGTATATGGCATACAATGCCATACAATGCGATGCGATTTTAAAATTGTATAATCACCCCAATGGGTGCTTTCAATGGTAAATGGCCCCCCTATTAGATTATTAATTATATAAGCACCGTAATGGGTGCTTACAATGTTAAAAGCCCCCACGCCACCTCCACTATCAACGCCAACCCGAAGCTTGGAGAGCGCAGCGAGCCCGCGTGGGGCGGCGGTACGAGTCCTCTGACCTTTTCATACCCCCACCATCCACGTCGTCGTGGAGTTGATTTTATATACGAGGGGACGCGTATTACTTTACATGTATTCCGCGTCCCTTCGCGGGGCTCGCTACGCTCGCCACGCTGTGGGCTCGGTGGCTCGCTGCGCTCGCCACTTTATATAAAATCAACTCCACGACGGTGGATGGTGGGGGTATGAAAAGGTCGGAGGACGCGTACCATGCGGGCATATGGCATGCGATGTTATACAATGTATACGATGCCATATGACTGAATATCGTAGGCGCCGTGCTAGGAAACAAGTACCAAATACTCAACCAGATCCGTTGGGATATTTAATATTTGCATTTTGACAGCTGGGATTTTAATGACAGGATATCAATAATCTCCCCGTGCACACAACTCAGATTTAGCCCTAAAATGCCCCCAGAATGGGCTGGTATGAAAAAGTAGGGGGAACCCCACACCATTTTTCATCTGTTTTGGTTTAGAACCATAACCGATGGTTAGTAGAGTTACCACATGGTCTCATCAAGATTTTATTTACAGTAAAGCTCCACAATTGACATCCAATGATAGATTCCTATATCCGGGGAAATGCTGTTGTGAAGGGAAGATTTCTTTTATGCACACCCCTGACTTCCTGTCTGTAGGGTTTTGGTTGAAATATTGGAAGTCAGTATCCCAACAGTAATGGAGCCCACACACGCACCGATCCCAGCGTGCGTTGTGGGCTTAACTAGCACACATAGCATCGCATCGTATGCCTTGTGCATACGATGTGCATGCGATGCGATGCTATGCTAGAAAAAGCTAGTACAAAAAGTATGTGCAGCACATACTTTTTGTACTGTACGATGAGGTGCAGCGGGAGCGCGCACCCCATCGTACAGCATCGCACCGCCGGCAACGGTGCGTGTGTGGGCTCCTTAAGAATCCTGACACAAGTACTGGGATGTACTGGCTTACGGTAAGGCACTTGAGGGTTTAGGGCATGGGTATCCAAAGTCGAGGGCCAGATTTGGTGAAGTGTAAATGTGTGGGGGCCGACCATTTAGCCTGACATTCTTTGAATCATTAATCACATCAGAATGGTCCCCCACTCTGCCCCAATTCACTCTATGTCCCCCAGCCTGCCCCCATTCACTTTATGTCCCCCAGCCTGCCCCCATTCACTGTATGTCACCCAGCCTGCCCCTCCTTCACTGTATGTCCCCCATTCACTGTATGTTCCCCACTCTGCACCCATTCACTCTGTCCCACACCCTGCCCCCCTTCTCTTAATGTCCATCAATGCCTCCATTCATTGTATGTCCCCAAGCCTGACCCTCCTTCACTGTATGACTCCCATTCACTGTATGACCCCCATTCACTATGTAGCCCACTCTGCCCCCATCACTGTATGTCCTTCAGCCTGCCCCTGCTCCCCCTTCTCTGAATGGCCATCACTGCCTCCATTCACTGTATGTCCCCCACCCTGACCCTCCTTCACTGTATGTCCCCCACTTTGCCCCCTCCCTTCTCTGTATGTTTCCCAGCCCCTTGTGTGAGCCAGAGGAAGGAAAGGCAAAGCAGGCACTGCAAGGACAGGAGATGCTTGGGCTCCCGCTGCTGCCCTCTGCATGTTACGGGAGCAAGCTTCCCCCTTGCTGCCCGCCTCCCCAAACACTGCTGTCACTGTGATTGTGGAGTAGGGTGATATACGATTGCAGCAGCAGGTGTAGGACGCCAAACACATCTGACTGTGGCGGCCGGCATCTCATCACTGCAGCAGACAGCAAGGTAAAGGTGCGCTCGCCGGGGCCCCACCTTTAGTGTCCTGTGCTGTGCTTCCCACATCTGATGCTTTGCCCGCTTCCATCCGGAGGCTGCGGGCCGCTTGAAATGACAGCACAGGCCGCATTTGGCCCCCGGGCCTGACTTTGGACATGCCTGGTTTAGGGCTAGGTTTTAGGAGGGGAGCCGACAGTTAGGGTTAGGCTGTGGGAGGGGAAATTGAGAATCTGGCTGCAAGGTGCTTGGGTTAGTGTTAAGGTGACAATACACTACTGCAATGTACAGTACCACAGCAGTGTATGGCCATCCAATCCCCCGCGAGCCGCCCAGCAGAATCGCATGCAATACATTGCATGCGGTCTTTTCACATGCAAATCGCTATAGTATATGGGGCCTTTACAGAAATAGAGGGGGAGGGGGGAAATACTACCGGGATGTGTCAGGAATATGGACATTGGGATCCCGCTCTCACTGACTGTCAGGATCCCGATTGCTGGTATTTCGTACCCAACCTCCATACTGCAGAACAATACGGTCAAATATCTTTACAGAATTCTCTGAATAATTCCCTGGAATATTCTCTTACATTTTCATTCCATTTGTATGTGACATTTAGCTATCAATTTCTTTCTTTTTTTTTTTTTTAATTGTGTAAATTTTTTTGCTGCAGACACAACTACAGAATCTGTCTGGATATCTCTGTAATTACCGGAAGCTATCACAAAATAATCCATGTCACCGCACGGTTTTGCTTACAGTAAGCTGGAAGTGTGGCTCACATCTCAGTGTATAATTGCTTGGCAGTATAGATTGTATGGAACAGACTTTGTTTAATTGACAAATGTATGCTGACTCACAAAAGCCATGGAAAGAGCAGTTTTTCTGGAACAGTAATTTTCTAGTTCTCAGTCCACCAACAGTCAAACAGTGATCTGAAAGATCCACAATACATAATATAAAATTTACATTGAGGTGACGATTCCGTTAACTATGAGTCCCGCTTTCGTTCTGTATAATTCAAAATCCTTGCTTTCCTAATACCCATTTCTAGTGCCAATTCTACACCAATAACAGGGGATAGTTTAAGAAGTGCAACGAAGAACCAGTCCTTTGGTTTAAGAGCGCACCAACAGGTTTCCCCATTGTACACAGCACACACACACACATATATATATATATATATATATATATATATATATACAGTATATATAGGCAGACCGTGAGTCTAGGCTGCACACACAGGGCAATTTCAGGAGTGCTGAAGCTCACAAAATGGTAGTAATACAAAAATGCATTAGAGAGCCAGCAACATCAATAAAGTACAAAAGTATTTATTAGGCATATAAAGTGCATATCGGAGCAAGAAAAATGGTTAAAATGCAGGAGGAAGCGTCTACTTAGCATTATAGCAGCAAGACATCTTCACTACGCCAATCCTCCACTAACCAGTAATGACACCCGACAGACTGTTTCGGTGCTACACTGCACCTTAGTCATGGGCAAATGACTGAGAGCACACACGCGACATCCTAATATACCCACATAAGTCCGCTCACCTGTATAAGGGCGGTAAAAGCCTGCAGACACACTGTTCAGCCAGAAGCAGCCTCCAATCGTCATAACAACCAAAGACGCAGGAAGATGGACGGAAGTGACGTCACATCACATCGCAACCAGCAGACGCCGGCCGCCTGGGCGGAAGTCAGGTGGCCGCAAGTGTCTGATAGTGCCATAGCAACTGAATAAACAGTATGAACTATGCGCAAGACACCCAGCGATATTATCTGCACAGCGGAAACACATATTATCGTTTCACAAACGCTGGCAACTAGATATGATATCCACTGTCACAAAAGGTAAAAACGGTGAGCGGAAAAAGGCGCTGAACACTCAAGGGGTACAATGAATGCGCGTGAGCACAATGCAAATAATGGACATGGACATAGCACATAGAGGTGACCAGACCCACAGCATATGAATAAAGTGAGACAGCAAAAAGAAAAGAAGGGGGAGGGGAATACAGGTACCAATCAGATAGACAGACAAAGGACACAAAATACATAGCTAACAAGATATAGATAATAAATGCGCACACATCTAACATATAGCATATATGAACACCACCACCAGTTTTTGTTATTACTTATGGATATTATTTTGAAAAATAATAACTTTTTTTTCGAGAATTTGTTTTATTTGCAGCTAAGAGGGACTGCCATGGGCTCAAACATAGCGCCCTCTTATGCTAATTTATATATGAGTTTGTACGAGAAATAGCATATTATGGCCAATTCCACTTTTTCCAAATGTATTCATTTTTATGTTCGATATATCGATGATTTCTTTTTGGTGTGGACTGGGGGTGTGCAGGCCCTGATGGAGTTCATAGACATCCTCAACTCATTGAACACCACCACTACGATCAGTAGGTGTACCTGTAGGTGTACCAAACACCAATTATGCCCACAATATCCATACTCCCTCCACCTATAGATTTGTTTCGCAACTCACCCCCATCCAAACAATTATCAGTTTGAATCAGAATTTATTTTTTAATCCTACTTTCATTTCTTGATTGTACTTCTATGTACACATATTTTTTTCACAATTTATTGAGTAAATTGTACACTATAACATGACAAATCTTCATCTCAGTCTTATTCTTCAACTTCTTACACTCATAACATTCAAACAAATGCATGCAGCGCTCATGCCCATCGACCAAACATTATCTATAAACCAAAAGAGTCTGGGAAACCCTTAAGGCAGTGCCTGATATCCAACTGACTAACAGGGTGAGTGCAGTGTACCCACTTTGTATTGATCAATGGGTGCATTGGCCAGGACAAATATTTCTCAGTGCAACCGGCCGGGGAGCGCAGTGACAGGCTGGGGGACTGGAGAGACGGATATGGGGGACAAAGTAGAAACAGTACATTAGGTACAGTTTTTATTTGCCGGTACAGACTGTTAAATAAACGGCAGATTATTTGTTCTGTGTGTTTGTGTGTGTTGTACTGTTTTTGTGTGTGTGTTGTAGTGTATGTGGTTGTGTGTGGTGTATTGTACCTAATGACCTAATGTATTGTGCGTACAGTAAGTGTGTGAGGTGTGCTATGTATATACAGTATGTGTGTGTTGAGTCTCTGTGTCTTGTGTCTCTGTGTTTCTGTGCAATGTTTAAGTGTGTGTTTTGTGTGTGTTGTACTGTTTTTTTGGGTGTGTGTGGTGAATGTGGGTGTGTTGTGCTGTTAGAGGTATGATATGTGTGTGTGTATCTGCCCTATGTGTAAGTGCGTAAGGTGTGCTATGTATAAATCTGTGTGTGTGAAGTGTGCTGTGTGTGTTCTGTGTATTGTACTGTTTTTGGGTGTGTGTTGTAGTGAATGTGGGTGTGTGTTGTACTGTGAGTGGTGTGTTATGTGTGTGTGTGTTGTGTGTATCTACCGAATGTGTAAGTTTGTGAGGTGTGCTACGTCTATATGTGTGTGTAATGTGCTGTGCGTATCCTGGCAATGTTTAAGTGTGTGTGTTCTGTGTGTTTGTTGTACTGTTTTTGGGTGTGTGTTGTAGTGTGTATGGATTTGTATTGTACTGCATGTGGTGTGTTGTGTGTGTGTGTATCTGTTCAATGTGTAAGTGTGTGAGGTGCTCTACGTATAAATGTGTGTGTTGTGTGCGAATGTGGTGTACTGTGTGTGTGCGTGTACAATGTGTACGTGTGTGTGTGTGATGTGTAGTCTATGTATATCCTCAATTATTCCTAATTGTTTAAAGCCTTCACCATAATGTTAGAATGTGTCTGTCATACTCAATGACAGCAATGAAATCAGGTGTGAAGTTGTTCCTTCGTCCACGGTTTCCCAGATCGTCGATCTTTTCCCCAGAACATCAATGAAGGAAAATTAAAACTTGGTATTTTTACATTTCTAAGTGAAATTTCCCAAAAACGGCTTCGAGGTGCACACCACCGGGTCCAGAGGTATCTTTTTGCCAAATTTGGTGTCTCTGAGTGCCACGGTGTGTCCGCAATGCGACGGACACGCACACACACACACACACACACACACACGCACACACACGCACACAGACTCTTCAACTTATTATATAGATATCTAGTTAGCTATGTATTTTGTGTCCTTTGTCTGGCTATCTGATTGGTACCTGTATTCCCCTCCCCCTTCTTTTCTTTTTGCTGTCTGACTTTATTCATATGCTGTGGGTCTGGTCACCTCTATGTGCTATGTCCATGTCCATTTTTTGCATTGTGCTCACGCGCATTCATTGTACCCCTTGAGTGTTCAGCGCCTTTTTCCGCTCACCGTTTTTACCTTTTGTGACAGTGGATATCATATCTAGTTGCCAGCGTTTGTGAAACGATAATATGTGTTTCCGCTGTGCAGATTATATCGCTAGGTGTCTTGCGCATAGTTCATACTGTTTATTCAGTTGCTATGGCACTATCAGACACTTGCGGTCACCTGACTTCCGCCCAGGCGGCCGGCGTCTGCTGGTTACTATGTGATGTGACGTCACTTCCGTCCATCTTCCTGCGTCTTTGGTTGTTATGACGATTGGAGGCTGCTTCTGGCTGAGCAGTGTGTCTGCAGGCTTTTACCACCTTATACAGGTGAGCAGACTTATGCTGATTACTCATGTGGGTATATTAGGATGTCACGTGTGTCCATGACTAAGGTGCAGTGTAGCACCGAAACAGCCTGTCGGGTGTCATGGTTGGTGGACGATTGGCGTAGTGAAGATGTCTTGCTGCTATAATTCTAAGTAGATGCTTCCTCCTGCATTTTAACCATTTTTCTTGTTTTTGATCCGATATGCACTTTATATGCCTAATAAATACTTTTGTACTTTATTGATGTTGCTGGCTCTCTAATGCATTTATATATATATATATATATATATATATATATATATATATATATATATATATATATATATATATAAAGTGCAGGAACAGATGGGCGTCACTCCGGGTCTCATGCAAAAAGGTGATACTTTAATGTGTTAAAACGGTCAACGCCGTTTCGGGATTACTCCCGTCGTCAGGACCAACACTAGTTGTGTTGGTCCTGACGATGGGAGTAATCCCGAAACGGCGTTGACCGTTTTAACACATTAAAATAACACCTTTTGGCATTAGACCTGGAGTGACGCCCATCTGTTCCTGCACTGTATTGGTGGTATACCCACCTTGGGAAGGCACCCGGGCAGTTCATACTCTAATACTCTATGGTGGTATTGGGTTAGTGTAAATCTATGCTGAGGTGCATTAAGCCCGCAGGTATTATACAGTAATAAGGCGATAAATGATTGCTATGGATAAATACATGTTTTATATCTTGGTATACTGATACAGATTTTTTATCTCTTTATATATTATTGTAGGTGTTGTGGCACTAATGCACATGTATTTGGCTGTCTACAAGTCTTGGTAAAGGCTCTGATATGAGCCGAAACATTGACCTAGGATGTGGCAGCGTGATTGAATAGATTTATTATCTTCAGTCTGGAGAGTGGCCTCTTATTGCACGCACGTTTATAATAGATTCCATCAAATGGATTTCTGAGTGTACACCCCACCAAAAGTGGATTGGATTAGTGAGTGCTACCTAACTCCCATATATATATATATATATATATAGATCTATATCTATCGATCTCTCTCTGTCTCTCTCTCTCTCTCTATATATATATATATAGATAGATAGATAAATAGATAGATAGAAAGACATAGATAGATACAGTGTTATTTTCAGCAGGAACCTGCAGGAACTCAGTTTCTGAACCTCTTATTAAATATGACATCATCGGGAACTGGGTTCCTGAACCTGTTCTGGGTTTTGGGTTTCTTAATACAATACTGTATATACATCTCTCTCTTTCTCATGCATGCCCAAACACAGAAAGGCAATCAAAACATAGTAGACTAGCTTTCGATGCATTTGCTTTGAGCGGTCTTACTAATATATATATATATATATATATATATATATATATATATATATATATATATATATATATATTTATATTTATATATCTTTCAAAATAGCAGCAGAAACCTGAAGCAAAATAAATTAGCCTCAACTATCAAGCCTAACCCACACCCCATGCATTGTAACATTATGCTCAGGGCTATTATAGATACGATCATTAGGTCGATCACTGAAGGTCCACAGGGTCGGAAGAAGGTCAACACAAACACTAGGTCTACAATGGGAAGGTCGATAGTCAAAATGTCGACATGAGTTTTTCCCGTTTTTCTTTAGCCGACATGTGCCGACAGGCGTTACTTTTTATGCCCTAAGAATAAATTAGTGTGCCGAGCGAAGCGGGCTATGCGAGGGGACTGTGTCGACAGTTGGGGGAAAAAATGTGTTAAACTTCTGTCGACCTTTTGACAGTCAACCTTTCTCTTTTTGACCTCTGATATAAATTATATTATTTTAACTTGAGTCAGCAAACTCTGACAGTACATTGCATTTTAAGGCAGGTTAAGTTCACTATTTAATAAACCAGACGTGTCCCATAGTGTAGAATGGAAAATTGCCGACTTGCACATGTTAATTTAACGACCTCCTTTTGGGATTCAGCTTTTGCATGTTTGTCCTTCAATCATTTTTGATTTAAAGCCAACACTTTTGCTCAATAGTTCAGCAATGCGTTACAATCGTCCCTTCAAAGAGACCCCGATTCCACAGCGCTTCTGGATTTTTTACCACTTAGTAGTTCTTCTGCCAAGAAAATAATAAATGGACAAGAATCCTGAATGGAAGGTGCCCCTGGTGGCGATACAATTGAACACTAAAGTGTTCTTCAAGCTTCCATGTTTAAGGATTTATTCATTTAAGTCATAAATCCAGCTACAAATTTACAGCATACTTGTATAGATAGATAATCAAGCCTTTGTACCCTTCCTTCAGAGACAAGATCCCCCCTTTTCCAGACAATACCCCATCACTTCTCCAGAGACAGGAACCCCACTCATTTCAGGAGAAAATACAGCTACCCCATCCCAAAGGTAAGACCTCCCATCCCACTCCACGAGACAAGATCACCACACCGCTGGAGACAAGATACCCCACACACACTAGCATAGAGGTAAAATTCCCCTATCCCCCCCCTCACCCCCACAAAAAAAACACTAAAGGGCAGTGGACCACTGCTGTTGTAGTTTACACAGCTGCTTGAGGTAGTAAGGCCAGCCACCTGATGGGCAGAAGCTGATCTTGATACAAGACATATATTTCCTTACATCACCCATGCATCCCAGATCGACACTCACATGCCACCCCTGTGCACCACATTTCCCTGGCATGCCACCCCTGTTCACCAATTTGGTCCACATATTCCATCCCTGTGCACCATATTCCTCCTCACATGCCACCCCTGTGCACCAGTTTGCTTCTCACATGCCACCCTGTGCACCAGATGTATCCTGACATGCCACCCCTGTGCACCAGATTGCCCCTCACATGCCACCTTTGTGCACCAGATTGCCCCTCACATGCCACCTCTGTGCACCAGATTGCCCCACACATGCCACCCCTGTGCACCAGATTGCCCCTCACATGCCACCTCTGTGCAGCAGATTGCCCCACACTTGCCACCCCTGTGCACCGAATTGACCCTTACATGACACCCCTGTGCACCAGATTTCCCATGAAATGCCACCCCTGTGCACCAGATTGCCCCTCACATGCCACCTCTGTGCACCAGATTGCCCCTCACATGCCACCTCTGTGCACCAGATTGCCCCTCACATGCCACCCCTGTGCACCAGATTCCCCCTCACATGCCACCTCTGTGCACCAGATTGCCCCTCACATGCCACCCCTGTGCACCAGATTGCCCCTCACATGCCACCTCTGTGCACCAGATTGCCCCTCACATGCCACCCCTGTGCACCAGATTGCCCCTCACATGCCACCTCTGTGCACCAGATTGCCCCTCACATGCCACCCCTGTGCACCAGATTTCCCCTCACATGCCACTCTGTGCACCAGATTTCCCCTCACATGCCACCCCTGTGCACCAGATTGCCCTTCACATGCCACCCCTGTGCACCAGATTGCCCCTCACATGCCACCTCTGTGCAGCAGATTGCCCCACACTTGCCACCCCTGTGCACCGAATTGACCCTTACATGACACCCCTGTGCACCAGATTTCCCATGAAATGCCACCCCTGTGCACCAGATTGCTCCTCACATGCCACCTCTGTGCACCAGATTGCCCCTCACATGCCACCTCTGTGCACCAGATTGCCCCTCACATGCCACTCCTGTGCACCAGATTGCCCCTCACATGCCACCTCTGTGCACCAGATTGCCCCTCACATGCCACCCCTGTGCACCAGATTGCCCCTCACATGCCACCTCTGTGCACCAGATTGCCCCTCACATGCCACCCCTGTGCACCAGATTTCCCCTCACATGCCACTCTGTGCACCAGATTTCCCCTCACATGCCACCCCTGTGCACCAGATTGCCCTTCACATGCCACCCCTGTTCACCAGATTGCCCCTCGCATGCCACCCCTGTGCACCAGATTGCCCCTCACATGCCACCCCTGTGCACCAGATTGCCCCTCACATGCCACCCCTGTGGACCAGTTTTCCTCTCATGTGACAAACCGCGCTACCAGATTTCCCCTCACATGCCACCTCTGTGCACCAGATTTCCCCTGACATGCCACCCCTGTGCACCAGATTGCCCTTCACATGCCACCCCTGTGCACCAGATTGCCCCTCGCATGCAACCCCTGTGCACCAGATTGCCCCTCACATGCCACCTCTGTGCACCAGATTGCCCCTCACATGCCACCTCTGTGCACCAGATTGCCCCTCACATGCCACCCCTGTGCACCAGATTGCCCCTCACATGCCACCTCTGTGCACCAGATTGCCCCTCACATGCCACCCCTGTGCACCAGATTGCCCCTCACATGCCACCTCTGTGCACCAGATTGCCCCTCACATGCCACCCCTGTGCACCAGATTTCCCCTCACATGCCACTCTGTGCACCAGATTTCCCCTCACATGCCACCCCTGTGCACCAGATTGCCCTTCACATGCCATCCCTGTGCACCAGATTGCCCCTCGCATGCCACCCCTGTGCACCAGATTGCCCCTCACATGCCACCCCTGTGCACCAGATTGCCCCTCACATGCCACCCCTGTGGACCAGTTTTCCTCTCATGTGACAAACCGCGCTACCAGATTTCCCCTCACATGCCACCTCTGTGCACCAGATTTCCCCTGACATGCCACCCCTGTGCACCAGATTGCCCTTCACATGCCACCCCTGTGCACCAAATTGCCCCTCGCATGCCACCCCTGTGCACCAGATTGCCCCTCACATGCCACCCCTGTGCACCAGATTGCCCCTCACATGCCACCCCTGTGCACCAGATTGCCCCTCACATGCCACCCCTGTGCACCAGATTTCCCCTCACATGCCACTCTGTGCACCAGATTTCCCCTCACATGCCACCCCTGTGCACCAGATTGCCCTTCACATGCCACCCCTGTGCACCAGATTGCCCCTCGCATGCCACCCCTGTGCACCAGATTGCCCCTCACATGCCACCCATGTGCACCAGATTGCCCCTCACATGCCACCCCTGTGGACCAGTTTTCCTCTCATGTGACAAACCGCGCTACCAGATTTCCCCTCACATGCCACCTCTGTGCACCAGATTTCCCCTGACATGCCACCCCTGTGCACCAGATTGCCCTTCACATGCCACCCCTGTGCACCAAATTGCCCCTCGCATGCCACCCCTGTGCACCAGATTGCCCCTCACATGCCACCCCTGTGCACCAGATTGCCCCTCACATGCCACCCCTGTGGACCAGTTTTACTCTCATGTGACAAACCGCGCTACCAGATTTCCCCTCACCTTACCCATGCACACCAGACTGCCCACATGCTAGTCATATGCGCAAAGTCTTTCCTTAAATAGAAAACCCTGTATCTATTGGGCAAAGTACATGTAGGCATGATCCCACTTATTCTAGGAGACATTATCCACCTTCCACCAAAGACAAGATCCCCCTACACCCATCCCTGAAGACAAAAGTAACCCCTACCAGCACCCACCACCAAAGACAAGATCCCCCTACACCCACTCCCTGAAACCAGATCCCAATTCACCAACCCCTGGAGATAAGACTCACCCTTCCCCATCAGAGACAGAGTCAGGACCCCAGTGCAAGTGTATAGATGCATACAGTGCAGCCTGAGGAAATGAATGCCTAGTGATTATTACAAGCCTGCTACCTAGGCTGCCCTCCTCCCCCTATTGTTGCCCCCCCCCCCCACACACACACACACACACACACACAGACACACTAGGCACCTGGACACAAGCCCCTTATGTAGCCTCCCAGAACTAGACCAGTGTATTGAGCAACATGCAGCAATTAAATTACCACTGGAATAACCCTAGCAGCTGGCAGTGGGTTAGGCGGTGCTGGCCCATCATATGAAAATCTATGGAAATCGGACTACGGTATATGTAACAGAGGCATGTTTAAGATTTAATTTGCTGAAGTTAAACCCCCACTTGGGCGAGCAGTGTGACAGCTGATCCCTGGGCTTTCCCTTACACCTATTTCAATATGTGGCCCTGTCGTTGAGTGAGAAACGCAAGGCAACCCTTGGTTGCATGCAGGTCTTCCATCAAATATAGTGGGGCCCTGGAATAGGCAGGGCCCCCTTCCTCCTTCTCTAAATTCCAGCGCTCCTGTTGGGACCTCTGATGCCGCTGTACTTTATCCGTACATTGTTTTAGGAGAAATGTGAACTTTGCATCAAATTATAATTGATGGACCCCCTTTATATCCAGGCCCAGGACTGCAAACCCTGCAGCCCCCCTCTGAAGGCCCTGGCTGCATGAATACATACAGGGCCGTTTCTAGAGGCGGACAAGCCGTGCAGCAGCCCGGGGCGCCGCACGGCTTGTCCGCCTCTGAAACAGCCAGGGCGCCCGGCAATCTCCCCACCAACACCCTGTAGCCGCCGCCGTAGCCTCCGCTGTCTCCCCGGCCGGCCCGACTCCACGCTGGAGAGGGGAGGGGAACGCATCGTGCGTCTCTCCATCCCCTCGCTCACATCACTGAGCTGCCGCTGTCAGCCAATCAGAGCTCGGGCGCGAGATATGAATGGCTGATGGCTCAGCTCAGGTACACACACTGAAGGGGAAGGAGAGAGGCACGATGCGCTCCCCTCCCCTCGGAAGCAGCGGAGACAAAGTGAGTTTGGCACTGTGGGGGCATATATTTGTGGCACTGTGGGGGCATATATTTGTGGCACTGTGGGGGCATATGTGTGGCGCTGTGGGGGCATATCTGGCACTGTGGGGGCATATATTTGTGGCACTGTGGGGGCATATATTTGTGGCACTGTGGGGGCATATATTTGTGGCACTGTGGGGGCATATGTGTGGCGCTGTGGGGGCATATCTGGCACTGTGGGGTCATATTAGTAAACGGCATCAGTTGTGCGGCAGCGGCACATGGGGCATAATGTGTAATGGGCATTACGATGTGGGGAGTATTGTGTAATTGCCATCACATTGTGGGGTCTAACGGGCATCTTGGTGTGCGGTGTAATTGTCATCACGGTGTGCGGCGTAATATGTAATCGTCATCACAGTGTACGGCGTAATGTGTAATTGGCATCACGGATAAATAGTGTATAATGATTTAAGTAGCCTGTCATTGTTTGGCCTTGATCTGTGAGGCGTACTAGGTCACTGTGTGTGGCCTTCAGCCGGCCAACTTAAGTGCAGGAGGACAATAACAATTCCTGCAGCAACCAATGTCTGGTCATGCAGGTTGCAAAAGTGTGATATAAGGTAATTGTTTGCGGTAGAGACTAGATCCCCTTCAGTTTTAATTACAGGATGTGACGTTCAGTGAGGGCGGAAGTTGTTAGATGCCCTCACAACGTTTTTTATTTTATCTGTAATTCATGTATGTGTAGGTAATTTTGTTTTATTTTAGCTGCATTGTACGCTCGCACGCTTCGGGCACGGTGGCTCGCTATAAATACGTGGACCCAGGGCATGATGGGAAAATTAACAAAACTGAAGGGGATCTAGACACTACCAATTGTTTTCCTGCTAGACCACGCCTTACATTAAGCCACACCCCCTTTTAAAAATTAAGCCACACCCCCTATTTCGGTGCACGCCTTCGGCGCGCGCGATTTCTATGATACCATGTTATATATTGGGGGGGGGCGCATTTTTATTTCTTCACCCTGGGAGCTAAATTGTCTAGAAACGGCCCTGAATACATATTTACATTAATGTAACGTATTAGCAGTCATTTTCCATATACTTCATAGCAGCAGAATATATATTCTCTTATGTCTTAAACTTATTTCATATTTTCTACAGCAACGAAATTCAACAAAGAAAAGCAACTTGCTTAGACCTTGCCAAGGGCGATTGTGCAGTGGAAGGCAAGAAAAAAAGGAACGGTTTTGTACAATGCGAAAATACATGTGTAGCATAAAACCATGGAGGCTGTGTCAACGCATTTAACTTCTAACCTTCAACTACCGTAGCAGGCGCTTTAAAAACATTTAAAATCAACAGACAAGAGTACGGTGTCGCAATATTTATAATTACCGGCACCGAAATGTTTTCTTTCTGCTTTCATTGAACAATCAGCAATCCACATACAGTAGCTGTGAATTTGTCACCCAGAAATTTCCCCCGGAATGCAGTTTTGTACTAGTACGGTGCGTAACAAGATAATTAATAGATGTGGGGGCAGGGTTACAATGGAACGCAGTGATGAATAACACAATATCTGTCTCAATGAGCCCGCACATAAGCTTTGAAGTGAATTCCTGCTACCAGTTTACTAATGTAATATCCTGCAAATATCTACTTTTATGTTTTTGTTCATAACGGAGGAATTAGCTGTACAACCCAGATGGCTTCAAAAGAAGATAAAAAGGTCCCTGGGCAAAGATTACATGAAATGCAGTGATCCTCATTTACTTGGTGTAAAAAGGCGATGCGCAGCACAAAATAATCTTACGTAGGGATGGGAATTGAATGCAGAAACATCTATACCAGGGGTGGCCAACCGGTCTGAGGCAAAGAGCCTGTAGTCAAGCTAAAGAGCCAATGAGATGCGCCGCCGCAAAAATTAGATGTGGCCTAGCTGGTACAAGGCCATGCCCTATTTTCGTGCATGTGCTGTCACATAAAAAAAACAAGCCGGATCAACATAAAATACGCCGAAAGAGGCACTTCCACATACAATACATTTTAGAAGACAGATCCACATAAAATACTTTTTGAAATTTAAGACCAATTTACTAATGAAAATATACATAAAATAAGCATATTCGTATAAGAAAATACCCCTATTTTATTCGTATTCGTATTTTCGGTATTTGCCGAAAATACATGAATTTGTATTTGTATTCATGGCACATTCGTATTCGTATCTATGAATACGAATGTATACGCCATCGAAAGAATACAACTAGGAATCACCATTCATTCTAATGGTGATTCCTAATTTACTAAGCAGCTGTATGCAATATACAGCAGGTAATTACTGGGATACGGCAGTTTATTGCTGGTAAAATACGCCTTAAAAATACACTTTATTTTTCAGGTGTATTTGGCAAAAATTAAAAAATAAATTAAAAAAACAGTGTGCCCCCCCTACAGCCATAACAAGCCCCAGGCTCAGAGAGCCAGTCCTGGTTTAAAAAAAAAAACAGGGAACAAAACAAGTTGGGTTTCCCTGTATTTCTTTAGACCAGAACCAGGTCCAAGGGCCGGTCCCGGTTCCCAAAATACGGGGGATAAAAAGAGTAGGGGTCCCCCTTATTTTGTGAACCAGACTTTTGCCAAGTCCCCCGGATGGAAAGAAGAAGACGCGATCTACGCCGGAAGACCCACCTTAGTATGGTTTCCTTCCACAGGTGCAATGATGTTCTTGCAATGCCTAAAATACATTTTGTGTGGGGAAATAAATGCCGGCAAATGAAATAATCGCTCATTCCTGTCCTACTGACTCCTCTCTCCCACTGTTTCTGAACGGAAAATACACAAAGTCCATTTACAGTCATTCAAACTAGACTGTGTATTCAAAGCTTTAGAACAGTGGTTTTCAAACTCGATTTATTAAGCTCAGTGAAGTGATAATGTGGCTGGTACTTCATCTCCGGCCAATCAGCTCCTAACTGCGGTCACAGGCTTGGTTTGAAAAATTACAGGTAGGAGCTGATTGGCTGGTGATAAAGACCAGATACTCTATCACTTCACCGAGCTTAATAAATCTGCCCCACAGTCCCGAGGAGCCCACATTGTTTATGTTTTCCATGAAGCCATGGTTTCATATGTAGATCTTTTAAATGTGACAGTTGGTCATGAACCTGTGCCCAGCTAGGTGACCTGGAACACTTGACCTGTGTGGTTTACTGTGGGCTGAGTCTGAGAACCAGTGCTATAAAATAGAGCTGTAGTTGTCCGATGCAATGTCCAAGCAAGAGTGAGCACTTCATCCTTTTGGTTCAGAGTCAAGGGTAACACAGAGGCAGCGAGCTTTTGTGGTGGGATGTATTGTCAATGAATTCTGTTTGAGAAATATTTAGATTGAGGTGGCAAAATGATATCGAAGATGAAACATCATAAAAACATTTAGTGAGACGGACCAATACAGATTGTGACAAGACATCGGATGATAGGTAGATTTGGGTATCATCTAAGTATGTATGATACTGAAATCCAAAAGAACTGATTAGTTTGCCAAGAGATGTGGTATAGATTGAGAAAATAAGAGGACCTAAAATGGGGTATGAGGTACTCCAACTGATAGAGGTGTCAAAGAGGAGATGGATTTAGAGAAGTGGTCACTGACAGAGCAATTCTATAGGTATCAATTAGATAGGTAGAATGAGAACCAAGAAAGCGCTGTGTTCTGAAGACCTAAGGATTGTAGTAGGGTGGCCAATTCCGGGATCGGTGGGATTTGGCCCCAAAATGTTCGGGATTTCAATCCCAGGATTGGAGTATTCAATCCTGGGATTGGAGTATCCAATCCCTGGATTTGACTGCGCTGCCTCTCAGATGCTGCCCGGCTGTTCCCGACCCCGGCGTGCGGCCTGCGCAGCTTGACTAAGTCATAGGTGACGCTGCACCTCGGCGCCGGAACTCTCTCACCGCCAGCACCCGGCTACACTACAGAAGCTCCACCTTCCACTTCAGCAGCTTCGCAGCTCGGTGCCACACCCGGCGACTGCCTCAATCTATGACACAGCTGCTGCCTGCCCCGCTACCCTGCTCACCAGGGCCCTTATTCTGGTTGGTGTGGTAATATCCGCGTGCATTCGTGCCGCCGATGTTTTGTGTCTGCACATGTGCAGAGGCATCTCTGCGTATGTGCGAGCGGGGCGTACGGCCAAATCCCGCATGAAATGTGAACACTCCTAACAGGGGGTGGAGAGGGGCGTGAAGGGCTATTTGGGCTCATTACCATATGCATACGCCCCACGTTTCATGGGCGTTCCCATACAAACGCTGGGCGTACGTATGGTAATGCGGCCGTGACGCACGTGTAGGGGGCGGACATATGACATCGCCGGATGTCAGCTGCCCGCCCAGATCCCTGCTTCTGCACGGAAAAATGTCCGTGTGGTCTGAGGTTGCGGGAGCTGGTGGACCACTCGGTCCTGCATTCGATGGTCTGCGACCATCGAATGATGGGGGAGGTTCCCTGAGATGGAGGAGGCGTATTCCATGAAAAATACACGTGCGGTCCGTTCGGCCAGCTTCTTACCGCGTACGGACGGAGTTGGCGATCCGTATAGAAGGCGGGGTTTCGCACGCACGGTCCTGGCCGCATATTCGGATCCGGCCGCACCGATCAGAATAAGGGCCCAAGTGAGCTAATGTGGTGGATGGGGGCATTTTTCTTTTAGGAATGCCAATCCCGGGAATCCCGGGATTGAGCATTTTTCAATCCCGATTCCCAGGAATGAAAAAAATGCCCCGGGATTTGCATCCCTAGATTGTAATGAGTAATGAGAAGAGAATTGTCAACAGTGTTAAATGCAGCAGAGAGATCTAGAAGAATGAGTAGTGACCTAACAGTGACCAGATCATTCACTACTTTAGTCAGTGCTGTCTCTGTGGAGTGTTGGGAACAAAAGCCTGACTGAAGTGGGTCCAATAAATTGTGTGATTTAAGAAAGTGTGTGAGGCGAGTGTAGGCAAGTCTCTTAAGTAGCTTGGAGCAGCATGGGAGCTGAAAGATGGGATAGTATTTAGAGACAGAGGCATGGTGAGAATTGTTTTGTTTTATGAATGAGAGTAATTATTGAGTGCTTGAACAGCGAAGGCGAGATACCAGTTGAGAAAGATAGATTACAGATTTTAGTTAAAGTTGGTAAGAGCACAGGCGCTGCTTTCGGTTTGGACTTCTGGAGCTGTTTGGTTCTGGCCCAGCTTGTCCTGACATTCCTACTTGTGCATCCTTTGGCTTATTTGCAGTCCAATAGTGTACTATTTCCAGTATGCTAGCCATGCTCTCTGAGTCCATCACAGGCTCTTCACAGCTGAAGGCACAGCAAAGGCTGAGAGACGCAACCTACAAGCCTTGCACCAGTGACCACTTTGAGGTCCATTGTTGAAGACTATGGTATAAATAGACTCTCTGCTCTGGATCACAAATTTAATCTGGCACATATGAATCCCCGAAAACCTGTCTGGATTGTAACAAATGCGCTCCCCTAACAACATAAGCTTTGTACTTGAAATATACAATAGATGACAATGAATTATACTTATCTAATCTAAAATACATTTCTGCCAGCAGACTGCATATTTCTTCTTGGCTGCAAATATACTGCAAGCAAATATAAGATGTGCGGTAATCACAATTCTGAATGGGCATTATTATTAAATACAGATATATGGTCCTCATGATAAAAATTGTATTTAAGCAAAAAACAAGCAGAGATAACCATTTAAATATAAATTTACATGGATATGCAATGCTGCAAGCGCCTGCATTCTTGGAAAACTAGCGGTAATCTGTATGAAATAAACATACACTTTTGTTTGCTGCCAATGCTTTTATTTAAATGAACTTTGGCTACAAAACATGGCCACCATTGTGCAGTATTCAGTTGTAATCATTCTTGCCGACATTAGGAAGCCAGGAGAAGAGATGCAGGTGAGCACTTCGGTAATTACCCCCCCCCCCCCCCAATACACATAATTGCAAATTGCATCTCCGTGGGGAGGGGCTAAAATGATGCAACTTGGTTCATTTTAGCCCCACCCCTTCCATATCTGTTATTTTTCCTGGTATTATTTGTTGATCCCACACACTAGTCCAATTGCCGATGTCACCCGATCCCGAAAGATCGGGCCGAGAAATATGGCCAATTCGTATGTGTTTGATGTCCCCTTTGGGACCGAAGCGTAAGCCCATGCGAATCAGATCTGAGCCAACTCGGCCCCCCCCCCCCCGGTGGCAGGGAATGGGGTCGCATGGGGAAGGGGGGCGGGGGGGTGTCATGCCCACATTTGTGAATGCCCACATTTATCAGCATGGAGGAAATCCACCATCTTAGAGAGTAGGCCTGTTGTATCCATGCTCATTTTTGATGCAATGCGTATGCACAGGCATAGGTATCGCAGTATTCATAGCACCCCATAGAAATTAATGTTGTGCGTGTCTCTTCTTCTTGGACACACTAGTTGCACCATCCATGCCGCAATGTGTACACATGATAGGATCAGCGACTATGACTGCATCTGTAAGTTTGTTAAATATTTATGTTTTTGCATGTTTTCATATATCAGATATGTTTGAGGAGGTGTCATTAGTACTGGTGATAGAGAAGAGTGAACAGACCATGTTCCGGTAGGGATCACACATACTTTTACAGATCGCAAACGGTCAAATCCATACAAAAAAAAAAATGCTTTTGCAATACCACAAGCCTACTTTGGGGTAAAATGCATAATTCTGTGGGTAAGGAGGCCCAGCTTAAACCTACATGCATGGATATTCTTAAAACCTGGCACGATGGATGGGGAAACTTGAGGACTGTGGGGGTTATTCTGGTTCACTCCTTCTGGCAAATTCCTTCTTAGATGGACAAAACCATGTGCACTGCAGGGGGCAGATGTAAAATGTGCAGAGAGAATTAGATTTGGGTGAGTTATTTTGTTTCTGTGCAGGGAAAATACTGACTGCTTTATTTTTACACTGCAATATAGATCTCACTTTGAAGTAAAACCCCACCCAAATCTAATTCTCTCTGCACAAGTAAAATCTGCCCCACCTGCAGTGCATATGGTTTTGTCCATTTAAGAAGGAATTTGCCAGAAGGAGTGAACCAGAATAACCCCTGCGTACAGGAACCCTCAGGCTAAGCGAAGGTATTATACTGTAGCTAAAACTGCAAGTCAGAAGAATTTTTTTTCTATTTGATCTGTACTACATGTCGACCTTTTGACTGTCGACCTTCTCCATGTCGAACTAATGACCCTGTCAACCTATTCCCATGTCGATCTTCATGCATGTTGACCTTCATTGATCAACCTAATGACTGTCGACCTTGCTCTTGTATCTGTTTTTATCCATTATTTCTGCAATTTAATTATCACTGAATTGCATTTGCCTTTAGTACTGTATGATTAGAGATGGAGCAGCTCTAGCGCCAATAGCCACTGTTCGCTATCCGCCAGAAGGGGGCATGCGCGCGCGAGACTCTCACGCACCCCATTCTGACAGAGCACGCCGCCGCCCTCTGCCGGCTCCCTGCTGCTCCCCTGTCTTGCCCTAAGCCCCCTTCTCCCTGAAGCGGAGACGGACAGGGAATCTGCTCCCCGCCGCCGTGCTAACGGGACGTGTCCCCGTCAGATGCAGCGCCTCTCTGCCAGCCTGCGCCAGCTCAGGGAATCTGGCAATTCCCTGAGCTGGCTGAAAGGCGCTTGATCTGTACCTACAATCAGATAGATCTCAGAGTGAGCAGTCATTGGTGGAACGCTGACTATAATCCACATGTTATTTTAGCTACTCGGATGTTTGAAATTTTGGAAAAGAGGTTAAACATTAAACTCCCCCACAGACTGTGCCTCCTCTGGCACGGTTTCAATTGACATAATGTACATTGCTCCGGGCTGTTCCAGCACTGTTGAGAGAAATGCATTAATACATTATCACAGTGACTTCATCGGAAATAAGCGTATTGACTAAAGTCAGAGCAACTGATGGCAAGGGGCATTTAATGCCAAAACAGTCCTCCTCGTTCTATTACATGCACACTGGTTTTATTTGTACTTATTAGGTCATACGTTTTATTGCTGTATTTGATGAGTGCCGGCTTCTCATCTGTACAATCCAGTTAGTGAAATAATGTGGTACACAATTAAACATTGACGCCCGTGACTGCTTTCTCCTCCCTTTGCAAATCTTGATCAACCAAGGAGTGTTCATTTTTACACAAAGGGTTAAACCATTGACCATCGTCAATGGACAACCCCAGGGCACAGTATTATATTAAAAATCCATGCAGTCAATTCGAGCTTCATGGTTATCCTGAGACATAGGGTGGGATGCACCAATGCAAAAATGTGGTAAACCCCCGTTATCAGGGTTTTTACTGCATTTTGGAATGCACTAAATTTGATCACTGGGTTACCGTGATGGGGAGTATCGCCAGCAAATGCTGGTGATACCCCATAGAAGGCTATGGGCTTCTTACTGTGACCCATGGCTTGTCGCATGACCCCTGCCGCCCCTAGTGAATTCTGCCCATGGTGAAATCAAGGACTGTGTGCTGCTCTGTGGTACGAAAGGCCAACCAAGGATATGCCGCATTAGGGGCCCATGATTATGGCACATGACCAACCATTGTGGAATACATAACCTGGAGACAACTGTACCTGTAGCCATATATAAATGCTAACCACTACATTTTGATTGGCTGTAGGGTGTAATTTCGGTATTTGTGGAGTATCACGGCTCCCATCGCATGCCATATATAGTGGCATGCGATGGCATGCGATTGGATGCGATTTTTGCATTTTTAACCTTCTTTTTTTTACAAAATCGCATGCGATCGCATGCGTTTTTTAACAGAAAAGCATCCAAATGCATTGAAATTAGTATCAAACATATTCAATGGCCCCAAAATGTCATTTTTGAGGCTGTACCACCCCCACTATCAACGCGAACACGAAGCGTGGCGAGCGCAGCGAGCCCGCGAGGGGCGGCGGTACGCGTCCTACGACCTATTCATACCCCCACTATCCACGTGGGCGTGGAGTTGAGAATAGAAAGTGTGGCGAGCGCACCGAGCCCGAAGCGTGGCGAGCGCAGCGAGCCCCGCGTGGGGACGCGGACACCTGTGAAGCCCGCCAGGGGACGCGTATACCTGTGAAGGTATCCGTGTCCCCTCGCGGGGCATGCTGCGCTCGCCACGCTTCGGGCTCGGCGGCTCGCTGCGCTCCCCACACTTTCTATTCTCAACTCCATGCGATGCGATTTTTTTGCTATACGATGCACATCGTGGGAGCCGTGATTGTCCACAAGTACCGTAATTTCTTTGGAAAAAAATTATGTTCCCGGATGTTCCGACTATACCAGGTAACTAAACCCCTAATATAGTAACAATGTACATAGTGTATAAATGAGTGCACAGTCTGAAAGCAGAAGGCTGGGTTGGAGCACAAAGGCACAGGTTCCCATCTGTGGACCACTGTGGGCCATACACAACCTGGGGACCTTGGTAAATCAGGGGGTGTGGCCTATTAATGGAGTTGTGGCAACAACTGTCTAAAAAATAAAAAATAATTGTTAATGGGTCCAGACCCCAACCAAGCCCTTCCAACGGGCCTGGGTAATTAGTTCCCACTCTCCCTACTGATGAGCCAGTTTGACGGTTTGCGGTAGTTGGATAAACATGTCTGGGTCAACAGTCACTAGGTGGACCACTAATGGTAAACAGTGACTAGGATGACACCTAAAAATGGTCAACACTGCCAAAAGGTTGACTCAAGCAACGTTGACAGTCAAAAAGTCGACATGAGTTTTTTGTGATTTTATTTTCAAAAAGTTGTGTTTTCATACTTTACTATCCTTTGTCTATCATCTATACTGTAACCCAGTTGGACTACATGTATGGGCATCTCATTCCTTGCACATGAATGAATCTAGACAAAGGTAGAAGATGCATAAAGCTGCACACAGACAACCTCCAATAGGCACCGTCACGGGTGCTTCTGCCCGGTATGACGTACGTGGCACACAGTAAGCTGCAGAATATTCTCTTTTTGTTTATCCAATTAAAAATAAGTTCAAAGACTACTGCATAGTCTCCTATATAACCATTTATTGTTGCTGCAAAACTGCAGCATGCAATGTCCTACTGTTTGATAAATATCACACAAGAAAATCTTTAGGAACCCTGCTAATACTGTATGTTCCAAATGTAATCACTCAGACTCATAGAAGATTAGATAAAAGATTGATTACATTTGGAAAATATTAGCAGCTTTTTATTTCAATATTTATTTATCACCAGTTATTTATATAGAGCACACATATTCCGCAGCGCTTTACATAATACTGTATTTGAACATTCACATCAGTCCCTGCCCCGGTGGAGCTTACAATCTATTTTCCCTACCACATGTACATGCGCACACCGACATTCTAGGGTTAATTTTTGTTGGGAGCCAATTTACCTACCAGTATATTTTTAGATTGTGGGAGGAAATCGGAGTACCACGCAAGCACGGGGAGAATATACAAACTCAGTTAGGGCCACGGTGGGAATCAAAGCCATGACCTCAGTGCTGTGAAGCAGTTATTGCTAACCAATACACTGTACATGCTGCCCAATCATTTCACGTCAATTTTGACACACGACGGATATCACATATGTTAATGTCTGTTGTTTTTTTAAATAAAGTTACTTCAAATACATTTTTTAATAATCAGTAACAAGATGACTAAAAATTGTCCCCAGGTTACATTTTTATTTATCTACAGTCTATCACTCTTCCCATTTCTTTCATTTCCAAATTGTTTGCATGGATAGCAGAAACGGTACCCAACAGCACACTCGGGACTTGGCGCAAACACCCACCCTACCGGTAGATCAGGGGCACTTTGAGAGAGGTGACTTTTTGGCAAAAGAAGATGACCAACATTAGTAGAGTCTTGCGGGACCTGCCGTGCCGAGAGGGGATGTTGGGCGCAACTGCAGCCAATATGTATGAGGACACATCTGTACTTTATCTCTGTCCACCTTATCTCTATTCAAGCTTTGATAAATATCCTCTTTTGGTACTGGACTAAAAACATGGGGCCTGATTCCCAATGATTTGCTCAGCAGCATAAATTCGCTGCTTAACGAGCCATCTAACGCGAATGCCTGCCCCCTGCCACAGCGCTAACATTCTCGGCGCATTGCGAATGGATGTTTAGCATAAACATCCCTTCACACCGGAGCGTACTGGGGCAAAAATCATTCAATGGTCGCCAAACATCGAATGATTTTTCTTGACTAACCTATATTTGCGGTGTGCGGTTCCGAGAACGGAACTGTCAGCTAATGTCCTGTGATGTCAGCCGCTGCCCCATGGGAGACATCGGCCCGCCCAGGTAGCCATGGGAACGCCTAGCGTTGTAATGGGGATGCCCATAAAACACTGGGCTTTCCATGCGCCATCCCCCTGACCGGCTCCATCCCAACCCTCCCCCCCCACCACTGTGCAAATCAGAGAGTTGGGAAAGGGAGGCGTGGCCTCGTAGGAATGCCGTGACCGAAAGCCACACCTCTCTTTTTTTGTTGGCACTGTGGGGGCATGGCCAACGCTTGGTGAGCTGCTGGTCATGCCCCCTGTCCGTCTCTGAGAGACAGGGGGACTATCAATTGCCCCTCACCATTGGACATTGCGACTCGTAGGTGGGACAGCAGGACAGACCCCAAACAACGGGACTGTCCTGCGAAAATTGGAAGAGTTAGGAGGTATGTCAAAGACTGAAGGTTATTGTGAAATGGCAAATCACAGCCACAAGACAAGTAATTGCAGTCATCTCTCTAATGACTTGTCATTCCTGGGTGATCCTGTCAATGCTTATGTCAAACAGTATGAAGCTTTGAGAAAGCAGGCCACAGTTTAAGCTCATTTAAATGCGAGGTATGTTAATCACCCCCTATGAATACTCATTAGCCTGTCATTACATAGAATGACCATCAACGTGTTATAATTATAATAACACGTACGTTTGGAATGTTATAATAGAAGAATAACACAGCACTGTCTGTATACACTGCAATTATTCACATGTAGGGGGACATTTACTGAGATGGGATGTTGCTTTGGGCAACAAAACTATCTATGGGCAAACCAAAACTATCTATTATCTTCTAGAATGTGCTAAATAAATGAGAAGTAGATTCTGATCGGTTGCCCATAGCAACATCCGATGTGTAATAGAACTCCCATTTTAGTAAATGTCCCCCTTAGTCTCTTACTTTATATCTCTAGAGAGGTTATAAAGCGCTGACACACTATCTGCCGACACAATGAGGATTTGCTTTTATTACATTAATACATTTTACTTTTAATTGAGATTTCTTAGGATTTCTTTAAACGCGTAGGAAAACAGAACCAAAGACATTAAAATGTGATATAAACAATAGGAGACAAAATAACTGATTGCCACATCACAGTAATACCCCTTTTACATCGCACCTAATTGCCGGGTTCATGCCGGTTCTTGCCGGATCGACCCGGTAATTGGTATGAAGCGGGATGTATTAAGCTGAAAATGCGGTAAAACCCCTGTTTTACCGCATTTTCATAAGTACTAAAACCCGGCCGCACTGTTACCGCCGGGCGGGGTATCGCCACCTTTGGGTGGCAATACCCTATAGAAGTAAGTCAACAGAGGTCTTCGCTTATAACAGCTGCCTTTTTCCCATAGAAAGAGACTCTGTCACTGGTACTGAGATGCTGCCAGGACTTAACAAAAGATTGTTTTGTGCGTTACAATAAAGCACATTCAAAGCGGTGGAACGCAAAAACCCGGAACTTCCGGGTATTTGGAACGCACCGCCATCTTGAAAACGTAAGGTGCATAATCAAATAACGGCAGGTGCCGCTTATGGACAGCTTTTAACAGGCGCATAAATAGTGCCCTGTGGACATCCTGTGATACGCCATTGATAAAGGTCTATCCGAAACGCGTTTGGCGCTTAACCAGGACTTGTGGACCCTAAGCCTGACGGACTGGACGTTCCCCCTGTTTCCGGAGCCTGACCTTTCCGGAGGGTCAGTGAAACCAACATCTTCCTCTCCAGGGACGGATCGGTAACACCCAGTTCCAGCGATTGCTTTTGGGATACTACATATGCTTTTAACCTTGTCTTTATGTGAGTGTGATTGTAAAATTAAAAAGGTGTTTTTTCAAACTGATCTGCACCATCACTCTCTCTTAATTCTTACATGTAATGACATCCTGCACTGAGAGAATTGCTGATCTGCCAGTGGGATATTTCTGAATGCCATTATATACAGCTGGCTTGTGAGTGTTCCTGAAAAACTTTATTAATGCTCTCATTGCCATACCATCTGCACTAAATTGTGTTTCCCCTTGGTAATATGCTTGCTGGATGAGCTGCATAAAAACCAAGGCTTTTTTTCAGTATTTGTATGCTGTCTTGAGGATTGAAAACTTCCAAAAAAAAGGGACAGTATTTTTATTGTTACTTTTCACATGGTGTGTTTGGGGAGCGCTTTACTGACTATGTACTTGCTTTCCTTTAATACCCTATAGAAGCCTATGGGTTTCTTTTTGCTGCCCGCCGCCTCCACTGCCTCACCGAACCCCCTCTCCCCCTCCCCCTGGCTTACCTTCCTGCTGCAGGTCCTCCTGGACCCCGGAAGGTAAGCCCCTCCTCCCCCTAGCAAGGAGGTCCTTCCAGCTGCATGGGGGAGGAGGAGGCGCCAGGGACAGCCACGCTGAGCTGTCCCGGCGTGAGGGGAGCAGTAGGCGGCTGGGAGGTGATGGAGACCCCCGCACACCACAGTACAGGTATCGCGGGGGGCTTCCGTCACCGCGATGCCAGACACATATGTTAGTACATATGCCCTGGCATCGTGGTGGCCAAGCGGCGAAGGGCGGTGATGTATGTTAATACATCCCGTCCCTGATGTGAAAGAGGTTACCGGGTCTTGCAAACAGGTAGCAACACAGCAATGCGAACCGGTAAAAAAGAAGTGTTCTTACCGGTTCGTTGCCGTGTTGCTATGCGGTATGAACGGGTTAATCGGCGCAGCACCAGCTCTAAGTGCTGCATCCTCCCCTGCCCCCGATGACACCCCCCCAAGCCCCTGCATGATATCAGCGGACTGGCAATATTGCCAGTCCGCTGAGGAGGTCTGAACAGACCAAAATGCAGGGTCGCACCGGGACTGAATCGTTTTAAAGTCCCGGTGTGACCCTGCATTTGCAGTCTGAAAGCTTATAATTCAGGATTATCTGTTTTGTGGCACAGTTTTTGGCAGTGATCCTGATAAGCCGCATTGTGAACAACGTGACCCCAGTTATGTTTAAAAGCCGCTGACTATCTACAGTATATATATTTTGATGGCCAGCCTCAAGCTATGGATATGCAAGGCAGATACAGGTGCAACAAGGGTGTAGTGTGAACGAGTATGACTTGGGTCCATGGTTCAAGTGTGAAAGGGTTCTGAACAGCTGTTTTAACCTATGGGCTACAGGGTTGCAGCCCCCCCCCCCCCCCCAAGTAAAATCCACCACTGTGTGAAGCCAGATGCAATCTGTGAAACTGCACTGGGTTCACTGTCACTGGCAGTGACTTCCTATTGGAAGTCTGACCTGTCAGTCACCCAAGGCAGTTCCATTGGGAGGTTTTCGCCCATAAAAATGGATTCTGCGCATGTTCAGTACCGAGGACGATATTGTGCATGCAACGGGCCCAGGACTGTGAATAAGCAGCTCGTAGAGGCTGGGGGTCAGTGCATGCACAGTAGCTACTGCGCATGTGCCGGTCCTGCAACATAGGTTGGGACCAGCAGTGGGGGCCAGCAGGCACCGGTGAACAGAGGGTACTGGCGGCGGGGACCAGCAGCAGCGACATGGAGTGGGGGGCCCAGCATCGTTGCCAGCGGCAGACCCCCCTCCTCCACAGAGGTAAGAACCACCACTGGATGTAAGTATTTCAGGTTATGTAACATCTGATGGAAAAAAAAAACGCAACTGGTGAAAACTCTGAAAGTACATCACAGATATAAACACGTAGAGTCTGATTACAGTTGGCGAGCGCTGAGAAAGCAGGAAATAAAAATAATTCAGTGTATACAGTATATGGCATCACGTCTTCCTTTCACATTGATTGTCCCCGTCAACTGTGGATGCGGCATAACATAGCGGTTGAGTTATATCCCATTTAAATTGTAAATATGGGCATAAAATCATTCTGTACATTACCAATTTCCCCCGCTGCTTGTATTTCATGTGGAACAACATGTGAAAGATCTGCAGAGTACTACAGCAACTACACTATGGCTAGTTTACAGCAGAAGTTGCTAAATATATTTCTTTGCAAAAATCTAATTTTTTTTTTAATTTACGGCAAACTTGGTGGCCTAATAATAATAATAATAATGTGTGTCAAGAAAAAGGAAATCTTAACGTACAGTCTAAGGGTTACTAAAACTTCTAAAAGTGAAAGTGTGGATTGTGGCCCTTATTCAGATCTCATCGCAGTACAAATTTGTTCTCAAAATGGGCAAAACCATGCTGTACTGCAGGTGGGGCAGATGTAACATGTGCAGAGAGAGTTAGATTTGTGTGAGTTATTTTGTTTCTGTGCAGGGTAAATACTGGCTGCAGTATTTTAACACTGCAATTTAGATTTCGGTTTCAACACACACCCAAGTTTAACTCTCTCTATACATGTTGCATCTGCCCCACCTGCAGTGCACATGGTTTTGCCCATTTTGAGAACAAATTTGTACTGTGATCAGATCTGAATAAGAGCCTGTATCCATTGCATCCAATCAGATTCGGTACTTGTGTATTAGCAGGGAGCCCACTAAGCTATTTGTTTAGTGGGCTATTCTGCGTAGTGAAATCGCATCGCATACCATTTGTCTGTACAATGTGATGCGATGAAATGTGATTTTTCATTGTATAAGCACCCATACCATGTGATGGTACTTCATTTTAAATGCACCCATGCACACCCTCACTATCCTTGTCACCCCGAAGCGTGGCGAGCGGACGCAATTACGCGTCCTCCCAACTTTTTCATAACCACACTATCCACATCGGCGTGGAGTTGACTTTCTAAAGTGTGGCAAGCGCAGCGAGCCACCGAGCCCAAAGCGTGGCGAGCGCACGCGTAATACATGTAAAGTAATCCGCGTCTGCTCGCCACGCTTCTGGCTCGGTGGCTCGCCACACTTTATTAAGTCAACTCCACGCCGACGTGGATAGTGGGGGTATGAAAAGGTTTGGAGTCCAGGCCACGCTTCGGATAGTGGGGGTGTGCATGGGTGCTTTTAAAATGAAACCCCATCACATCTCATGGTATGGGTGCTTATACAATGAAAAATCGCATCGCATCTCATCGCATTGCACAGACAAATTGTATGCAATGCGATGCGATTTTCCTACGGTGCCGTACGTATGTAAATTGGGCAAATACACAAGTACCTCAGATTCTGTCTATCATTTTCGGATGCAATAGAAATATGATAGCTCAAATCTGATTGGTTGATCTGCGCAACATGCCCACTTTTCACTTTTAGAAGCTTTAGTAAATTTACCTCTCAGATCTAAGTGATCTGATGATCAACTCTAAATTAACCACGGATGCTCAGTGTGTATGCCGCCGAGCAACTGTACTAAGCTTCAAAAGTCATAAAATGGAGAGTGAAAAAAGGCCAGCCAATCAGTAGGAATGAATGCAGCATGTTTGAAAAATGTGACAGTTAATAATGGCTACAGCAGTGCACCAGCTAGGGGATCTG
Organism: Crinia signifera; assembly: GCF_055691185.1. Taxonomy (NCBI): domain Eukaryota; kingdom Metazoa; phylum Chordata; class Amphibia; order Anura; family Myobatrachidae; genus Crinia; species Crinia signifera. The sequence continues at coordinate 370,908,681 of NC_139218.1, forward strand.
GGAAATGTGACAGTTAGTAATGACAACAGTGGTGCACCAGCTAGGGGATCTGGGAAATGTGACAGTTAGTAATGACTACAGCGGTGCACCAGCTAGGGGATCTGGGATACTGTATGTGACAGTTAGTAATGACTACAGCAGTGCAACAGCTAAGGGATCTGGGAAATGTGACAGTTAGTAATGACTACAGCGGTGCACCAGCTAGAGCAGGGCTGGGCAATTGCGGCCCTCCAGATGTTGAGGAACTACACATCCCGGCATGCCTTGCATCAGTTTCAGCATGGCCACATAGCAAAACTAATGCAAAGCATCTTGGGATGTGTAGTTCCTCAACATCTGGAGGGCCGCAATTGCCCAGCCCTGAGCTAGGGGATCTGGGAAATGTGACAGTTAGTAATGACTTCAGCTGTGCACCAGCTAGGTGGTTTGGAAAACGTGAACCGTTGGTAGATCTCGGGGACCACTTTGACCAGCCCTGTCGTACAGACAAAAAACAAAACTAAAACAGTCATGGCAAAGTACTGGTATATTTGTCAAACTATATCATCAGGATATACCCACCCCCCAAAAATCTGTAAATATAAGGGACCTCCAAGATTTAAAAAGGATGGACCATGGATTATCTCTCCAATATCTGCCGCGCTCCCCACTTATAACAAAGCAGCCCCCCCCATCGGATTCTATGGGGGGTTGCTATGGAGTGGCACTAACACTACAGTAATGCAAATTTTTTCAGAGAGGGATTCTCCTTATCGCTCTCCCTCAGCTCCCACTGAACAGATAGCCCCCGAATGCAAAATAAGCATAAGGCGCGTGCACCAAGAAGAACAGCTTTTTGCAAAATTCCCGTGAAAAAAAATATTGCGTTAAATAATTTATCCCCTCTGCTTGACAAAAAAGTGCATTGTGATAGATATGACCCTGATAAGTATGGAAACTCATCCCGAAACTGTACTTCGTGCAGACTTAAGCCTTAAGGCATAAAGAAGTGTAACTCAAAGAACAAAGTGCTTCCTCCCTTACATAATGTTCTGATGAAACTTCGCTATCTAACGCCGAACTCTGCAATTATACCAAAAAAACTTATTACAAAACAAACCGTAGGACACCATCGCTGCTCAAGGTAAACAACATAGATCAAAGACCTGACACTTTTCTTCTTTATTAAGAACATTATCAAAGTGAGGAAAAAATAGCACATCTTCCGCGAAGCCAGCGTGGGATTTTTACATTATGTGTTCACTATGTGCAGAACATTCTCAAAACCTCAGATACTGTACCTTCTGAGCCAGCCCCATGCAGGGGATAGTGCATTAACATTCTAATGCTGCTTTAAGACATTACACGTGAACGGCTTTCACAAAGCAGCATTAACAATAGAGTAACACTGCAGAGAGAACGCTCTTTTGGATTGGCTAGTACATGCAGTATGAAAGAACACATGAAATATACTATATGGCCTTATACAGCCATCTTCGCTAGGCTGCGCATACTCGCAGCCTAGAGATCAGGTAGGCACCGCTCGCTGCACCGCCGAACGCCCGCCGCCGGTGCCGCCCGCACCCCCTCGCTAGCATGTGAGGGTATGTGAACAAGAGAACACATTACCTTGCATGCGGAAGAAGGGAAAGAAGTCATTCAGTGGTTGCTGATCATTGAATGATTTCTCTCCCCCAGTGAAAACGGACTTTTATTTGAAATGGAGATAGCGGAAAAGGGGGCTGGCCCTGAGGTCATGTGATGTCAGCCGCCCGCCCAGAGCAGGCAACAGCTCGTCTGCGTTCCCAGGGAAACGCCCAGCATTTTCATGGGGACGCCTATAAAACGATGGGCATTCCAGTGGCCCTGCAGAGCCCACGGCGGCGGGGAGGCGCTCTTCCTCGCTCAGCTCCAGCTGCTGTTATAAAAAATCTCCCACACAAAATGTCTGCCCCCTTATAGCAGACCATTTACTGAAATGCTAGAGGAGGCGGCGGCCTCCTCTAGCATTCCAAAAAAATGGTCTGCTGTAAGGTGGCGGACATTTTGTGTGGGAGATTTTTTATAATAGCAGCAGTAACCGAGGGAGGAGGAGCGCCGGGACCACAGAGAAGTAGATCTGCGTGTCCCGGTTACAGAGGCTGCGCCGGCAAGCAACAGGAGATAAGGCAGGGGGGTTTAATTTTCTTGGGGGAGGCGCCAAAAATTCCCAGCGAGGGGGGGGGGGGGCAATTTTTGTAATTAAGCCACTGGGGCATTCCCCTGCTCCGGAAATAACCCCATAGTTTCTGAGTTGGTCATTTGATTTAATGGATACCAAGCTGACTTACTTGTTGATTCCTGTAAGGTGCCTTCCCCTTAAAACCATTCACATTCTAGAATAATTAGTTGCCACATACTGTAGCTCGTTTCTATAGGAACACGATTTCTGCTGCAGTTAATTGAAGAAGCTTGTTTGTGCTCTTAGCCGTGGATCATAAAGGAAGAAAGTTTAAGGAACCCATGTAGAGCATTATATCCTGTAGCAGAAAGGATGAACGAAAAGTGATGGGTAGCCTTATACTCTTCAAGGTGTAAACAAGACTCCTTTTCATAGATTAAAACAATACGGGCAAAACTCCGAAAATCAAATAGGTCTTGGAGGTATTTTCATATGTACCAAGCTCTGGTGGGTAACACCATTCATACAGTATGTGTTGTTACCCAATGGAAGCCTATGGTCTTCTTTTCTGTGTCAACCTTGTTTCCATGTGAATTTTGTGCAACTTTTGGGGGGAAACTAGACACTGTCGACATAATCACTGTTGGCCCTATTATCAACAATCTGGCTGACCAGGCACCTTGATATAAGTATCACAAATGGTTTAGTCGCAAATGAAAGACCCTCCAATTCTTCTAGAAGAGGGGATGATGGGATAGTAGGGGCAATATAATTTCTTTTTTTATCCTTTACAGTAATATCCCTTTCAGACTGCACTCTCAAGCCTGGGTTATTGCCGGGTTGTTACGTCACCAAACTGGGTCGAGGTGCAGTTTGAAATGGCCACCCCAGTTCGAGCAAACCAGGAGTTCAACCATGGTCATGACCAGGGTTGAACACGGCTCTGACCCGCGTTGAGGTGCAGTGTGAATGGGTCCCGTTCCTTCGCCCCGTGTCACTGCCCAGCCCGGCCCCGTGTGATGGCGGCCAACCCGGCAATAATCCGGGTTGAATGAAGAGCCGGACCGCAAATGCCGGGTCACTCCTGGGACAGACCAGTGTCATAATCCCGGGGGCGACTCGGCATTTGCGGTCTGAAAGCGGTATTACATTTGATTTTGCAACTGTCAACTTAGATGCATTCCTACACAGAATATTATCTATGCCTAATAACCGATTCACTCATCATGTGTATAATCTACAAATAACAGGAGTTTCGACTAATAACAATAACATTCCACAATACAGTCACGTTTAAATAGGGCTTGCAAAAATGTATTTGTAATGAATATTTATTGGTGTTTCAGCAACATGCCATTATTTCAGACCATTTAAACAGAGCTGATCCCTCACTTCTAGGGGAAGCAATTAATCAAAACCTTCCTCTGAGTAAACTGTTTCAGGAATTACATTTGCTAAAATACAAAATAAATGGGATTTCCATGAATAACCCTGCTTACCCTGTTCTCAATAAATGCTCTAAACAAAACAAATTAGTCTTCTCGTATAACTGTCAGGTGGATATTGTGCTTTATTTATTGGTCTACATTATATTGCAATGTTATCTTTAGCAGAGTTTCCCCTTTATAATATTATACAGTGCTTTATGATACTCTAGAGTCTGTTTATGAGAAGAGAAAAGCCCTTGGGTGTTCTGGCCAAAGATAGGGCATGTCTCACCTTTTACCAATTTAATATTACTGGAACACTTCCTATGCAGGGGAAGGCTACCGGCAGGGCCTGATTAACCAATAGGCTGATTAGGCTGCAGCCTAAATTGTTGGGTCCTAGGGGGTGGGCAGGGAGGGGCGGAGCACAGGCACAATAGATTGTGCTGGGATGGTAGCGCTTCCTAGTGCCACTGGAGTTGGGTCTGACCAAGGTCTCGTGAAATCTCCTCCGGGAACTGTGGGAGAAGTGGTGCCTGCTGGCATCATCGAGGCAGGGATGCCAGAAAGAGGAGATCCTCGGCGGGATGCACTAAGAGAAAAATGCGGTAACAACCCTGTTACTGTATCAGTGTTTTGACCGCATTTTCATATGCAGGGAAACCTGCACGCCGGGTTTTCACTGCGGCGGAGTATCGACACTTTTTTTCCTATGGGCTTCCTAATGTGACCACCGCCACCTCGCATGGACCCCGCCGACCCCCGCTGACACCCCCCCCCCCCCTCACCTTTGTTCGGGAAGCACAGTGCTATGCTGCCCAGACCAGTGTCCTCCTCCCTGCACTGTACATGCTCTTCCAGGTGTAGAGAGGAGGAGGAGAGCCCTCCCCGCAGCCCCAGAGACCAGCATGAACATCAGCAAACAGGTAAGGGAGGGGGAGCTGCTGGAGAGCTGCCGGGGACCTGCTGTACATCGGCCAGAACACCGCAAAGGACAGCTCTTAACGCAAGAGCTGTCCTTTGCAATAATTATCGCATATGTTAGTGCATATGCAAAGTGGGGGCGCGGATGTTAGTGCATCCCGCCCCCTGTCAGAGCCGTGGCTGGCTCTGCGGCCAAGGCTGTGACTGATACCACTGCCGCTGTTGCCAGCACTGGTAGGCTGGTAGGTGGCAATATGAATGGAGCTGAGGTCCGGGCCTGTTACAGATTTGTGGCTGAATTTGAGAGGAAAAATTGGCGGTGGGGGAGGGGCATGGGTGTCCACTTCTGTATTAGCATAGGGCAGCTGGACTTCTTAATCAGGCCCTGGTTACAGGTGAGAGGAAGAAAACCCAAAACTAGAATGGGTAGAAGTGGTAGAAGTAAAAAAGTCCTTTCTAGGGCAAATGGGTTACTAATGTGTGCATAAGAATGCTTGGCTCCTTGGGAGGGCCAGCGCTGCATGGCCCCAGGGTCTCTTGCAGATTCCATGCGGTCTGGCTGCCCACATTGAATCCACTAAAAGCCGCCCTCCAAAAATGGCCACCACCTTGGACGCTAGAGATCCTACTCAAGCGCAAACAGAATTATACAAAAAAAGATTTCGGGAACACTTGGGTGCCTGCAAGCATGTAACTCCTGGCAATAATCATGGAACCACTGGCAACAAGCATGTAACCACTGGCATTGAGTAGGAAACCGCTGGCAACGAGCATGTAACCTCTGATTATCACATTATTCTTACTATATCTTACTCACCATTGCTTAAAAGAACAGAATGGATTTTGTAAGCCTATTGTTGGTTATAGTCTGGGTCTGGCTATGTGGGTTTGTCAGGATGTCAATGATTTTTGGGAGGTTTTGTAATATGGTCAGTTTGTAATTTGGAGTCAATATGTCTCTGTGGGGCAGCTGTACTGTATTAAGCCTGGTGAAGTGATAAAGTGGAAGGTGATAACGCACCAGCCAATCAGCTGCTGTCAGTTTTTTTTTACCCAGCCTGTAACTTGACAGTTGACTGGCTGGAGCTGACTGGCTGTGGCATTATCACTGGCAACTCTATCACTTCACCGGGCTTAATAAATCGGAACCAGTGTATTTATTTCTGTCATTTATTTAAAGGTAATGTTATTATATGTACAGGAATATAAACAGACATGAGGCTACAGGGAGAGCGACAAAGCACACTCTCCTCCACTTGCTCTTCTGATTGGGATGCACCGACGGGTCGATACTAATACGGTCACCAGTTAATAGATTGACCACTATTGGTCGACAGGCCATAGGTCAGCACATAAACAGGTCGACACAAACAATAGAGTGAGCGACCACCGAATAATTTATCCTCTCTGTGGGCGCTTGCGAGCAGATGTCTAAGTGTACACATCCGATTGCAGCGTAGCAAGGGGACCCGGCCGGCGGGGAGGGCGCGTGATCGCTGGAGCTTCTGGGCGATGTTACCCTGCTCGCTAGGCTCCGAATATACGCAGCCCAGCAGGCATTGCTGAATTAGGCCCACAGCATTTTGGCAAATGTACAGATGGAGCCCCTCTCTTTCATTGCCGGCGCTGGCAGAGAGGGACTACATCGGACTGGGACTCGCCTGCGTCTCACATTAACGCACATCCCAGTCACTCGGAGGCTGGGCGGCGTCGCCCTGCCCGTCTCTGCTTCAGGGAGACGGGTAGGGTTAGGGGGGTTCAGGGCGGCGGTGGGGACCGGGGAGGCGCCCAACGATGGCGGGGAGCTCCATCGGACCGGCGTCTCGTGAGCGCGCGCCCCCTTTCGACGGCTGGCCTGCAAGCACTTCATCTGTATGCCATATGATAATCACCGCAGGAGAGGTCTGTGATTTCGCCATGGAATGCCTCGTCTTCCGTTTTATGAAACCTTCCAGACCCCTTTTTTTCTTTGAAAATGCCGAAATAAGGTGTTATAGCCTCTTGATACATCTGAATTGATAAATAATAATATGACACCACATTCTATCCCTCTACATCCTTCCACTGCACATATAAAACCAGATAACAACACACATTATACTAAATGGTTATCAGTCCCCAAATTGTATAGATATGAAAACCTCAATGTGCGTCCCCGCTGATTCTGGAACTCGCAGCTTTATATAATCAATATTTTTTTTTTACTCCTGAGATTTGAGAGGCTACCGGTGCATCTATTATTCATGGCTGGCTCTATAGCAAAAGGTTTTCTTTTCTCTTTATCACTAAATTTCCATCAATGTCACACAGTAAAAGCTGCCAACGCAGCAAGTATCAGGCTAAACAAGGCGACGCCGATAATACAGTTATTTATATGGCTGCTGTGAGTTTACAGTGTGGGTTAATGCTCCAAATCCTAGCACTATAGCAGCTATCGGAGGATTCTCTGTGGTGTACTAACACAGGACAGACATGAATCAATAACGGGGGAGAAGACATTTGAATGGTTCAAATCAAATCCGGTAAGAAATTGGGAAGACGTCTCAACTGCAGGGTTCCTGTGAAATAGGCAAACTGGAGGAAGCCATTTTATGGAACTTGCCAGTGAGTCCGGAACTGTGGTGCTTGGGGTGGCAGTTGGTGGGTCGCCCCTATCTGAATTTTGGACTCTGCTGCATCCATGCAACTCTGCAACTGACACTGGCTTGGAATTCCAGGAACAGAGCATATTGCCCCTCCTGGAATTGGTTATTTTGGGAGTTATGTTACCGGGGTTTTCTCCGAATAAATAATGATTTTTTTTGTGTGTGTCTTTTGATCTTGGAGGCTGTGTCCATTCTCCAGTCCCGCCCCTCATCCAACTGGCAGTCGGATTTGTGTCCTGACCCCTTTCTGACACCCCTTTCTGACACCCGGTGCTAGTCCCGCACTCCCCACCTCACGCAGCACGCAGCAGTGATCCCACACTACCCACTCAGGCTCCTGGCAGGGGAGATCTTGCATCCTGACCCCCCCTCAGCAGACAACCAGTGGCATTCAAAGTAACTGTCCCCTTGCTCAGGCACCAGTAGGCTGTGTTTCCCCCCACACACACACCCCACTTACACCCAGGGACTGTATCCCGCCTCCTCCCCAGACACTCAGGGACTTTACACCGCCAGTCAAACTTGTCGAAACAGTGGTGGACATCACGAATGTTAATACATAACTCAGGGCATGAGCTTACATTCAGACCAATGTAAGTATACTTCGCGGCGGGAGCACTGTGATATTTAAAAAAATGCGGAAAGATTTTTGTACAAAGACGCAAAGCTTTATTAATCCATCAGGAAGAAGGACAAAGGCCTCAAAAATGGGATGTAAGCATTGATTCATCCCGGCCCTAGCCTTGTGGCCTAAGAATCCTGGCGCGGGTGATCTGTGCCAAGCAGTACACCAAACCATCATTGTTATGAGCCTTTTCTCACAAACGTGTGTCTTAATTGTGATGCAAAGTTACAAACCTGTTTCATGAGACTGTGCTGAAATTGATATGCGGCACTGGCGTATCTGAGTACAACCGAATCTGTACACGTAACTTGTCGCACATGGTAGTATTTAATAAAAGGATTCAGACTCACATACGCTATGAAACTAAGCAGTTTGGCCGCATCACCGATAAGATGCAAATTCAGGTGAAAAAGCCGATCGGGACGCAGGACTTGACGCACTGAGAAGGGATGCTATGCGCGAAGGCAGCAATAGTGTATGAGGACACATCTGTATGTTTATCACAATGTTGCTTGCACAGAGCTTCTGACAAAATAGATGTCCCACTATTGCACCTCCCCCATAGCAAAGTCCTTAGCCATTAGCTTAATGCAGCAGCCAAAGGCTTCCCTTCCTGGAGAGACCTATAAGAAATTGCATATGCGGACAAGGGCCTAATTCAGTATAGATCGTTAATTAGAGAATTTGAAAACCGTTCGATTATCGAACCACTGCGTGTGTGCAGCATTCGTATTGCGCACGCTTGTACTTTAATTTGCGCTGTATTCGCAATCTGCAATGGGCAGTTGCTCTTTCCAGAAAAAATATAAAAGTTCTTTCTGTATGGGCAGCTCGCAGGCAACTGCTTTTCCTCTAGGGAACCAGGCTGAATTAGGCCCCAAAACATGAGCTTGACCAATCAGAGCGTGGTCATCCATAATTTTGCATGTTACAATCATATAAAGCTCCTAAATACTTCAGTCATCTGAAAGGTAGCTGAAGGATGTAGCATAAGCAATTGATTTGGTGGGGAGTAGATTTGGGATGGCCATCAGTGTGATCGCCATCAATGGTCTCCATCGATGGTCATAATACAAACGGCCATCGATGGTCGCATACTATGTGATGAATGGCCATTGATGGTTTCACCTATCAATGGTCATTCCTTTTCTTTGAGTGACTGACCTGTGGGGGCGGGGTTTCACAGGTGTCAGGGACGGAGCTATTCTCAGTGTACCGGCACCTTGAGGAAAAAAAAAATATTCGGCTCTGATGTGTCATCGATGGACATAAACCATCTTGTCCTCCGCATTTAAGGCACAACTGTGGTACATTGACCATAAACCATCGGTCATTATGAACGGTTGATGGCCATCCTTAGAGTAGATATAAAAGTGGTTAAGAGATTAAGGTTTGTGGAGTTAAATTCCTTCTTTAGCCAATAGCTTGTTAGTTAGAGCACGTTTTTGGATCTCCAGCAGCTATATCCCGACGAGGGTAGATGGCTGCGGGGCCCTATTCAATGCTGTCTTCCTCGACAGCACTGAACAGTGGATTTCACAGAATGAGCCCGACTTCACAAGCAGTCGGGCTCATTCTGCCGAGAACGGCCTGGAAGTAACGAGATCCTGGCTGCAGCTCGCCTCGCAGCCACGCCCCCTTATTGTCCCACTGCAGATGGGGCATTGAATCCGCCTACTTTTTCTCGGTCGAGCAGACAGAAAACGGACAGGGTCACGGCTGTCGGTCCAGCTCGACAGCCGTGGCCCATGATTGAATACCCCCCTAAAGGTCTGGATTGACCCACTCTTTGATCCTTTAGAGAAGTTGGTTCTTACACTCTTACTTTTGTATATCTAGATTTGTTCTTTAAAAAGCCAAATTCTATTATCTGCCCACCTCTAGCATCTACTCTGCTCTGGATTTCCCTTGCCAATGTCCCATTTCCCTTGCCAAAGAAGAACCATTTCTTTCTGTCACAGTAGCATGTACGATTTTTTCATTTGTCAGTCAAAAGGAAAATGTTTACGTAAAAAAAATGAACTTCATGTTAATACCTTTAATTTAGAAATGACTAAAGGTGCTGAAAAAATGTTCTAGTGTTCATCTACTAAGTAAATATCACAAGATGACATTTGAAGAAAACCTCACTGAAATATCCATTTAGAAAAAAATACTAGAGAAAGCCTCAGAAATGCTATACAGGAATTGCATCCACATATCTACAAACACATCGACTGATGTCAAGGTTTGACCATAGAAAAATGGTATTGTTATACCGTTCAGGTGGAGCGCAGCAAAGGAAAATGAATAGGTTGTAAACATGTTATTATGCTTTATTGTTTATATAGTTTGTCTGAAAAGTCAGGGCTATTTCATATACGAAGAGTTACTCCCACTTGAAAATCCATTGTGAATAGAATACGGCTTGTCTAGCAACATGGAAAAATAATTAAAGCGGTAATCGCATAAAAAAAATTGTTTTGATTTGTTTTTAAATAAATCACCGTGGTGGGCAATACATTTGATGTTTAGCATGTCCCCTTGGTTCATTTCTTTAGACTGCTATTAATAATTGATAAGTCTGAATATTTTCAATCTTGGTAGGTGATTAACTGGTAACCAAAGTGACATGATATAGTGAGCAGAGAGGCTTCAGGACACTCCTCTGAGCTCTATTTTATTGTTACATCCTTTTCCTTCCTACCCCTCTGCATCTACTTGATTGTAGATGCAGAGGGGTATTTCCTCATTTCTAGAAAGGAGATACAGTACAAGAAAATAAATACATAGATTTTTTTAAAAATCTGCATGGTTATCTCTGCATGTTCAACTAATCTTTGAAGCTGGATTGTTGCTTTACGGAGCCCACACATGGGGAGATAAGATGAACAATTTGAGTGATGCTAGATCGCCCAGAATGCTCAGCAAGATCGCTCAGCACACAGCGATGTGCCAGCACTTGTGCTGAGCAATGTGTCAGGGCCAGTGTTCTCCGATGATTACTAGATTTATCCAGCATGCTGGATATTAAATGCGGGGTGATAGCAATGTGTGGGGCCACACATTGCTATCCCATTGCTAGGGGTATTTTCTAAGCGATCTAGTGAGACTGCTTCGAAAATGCCCTGTGTGTAGGCCCCTTAAGGGTGTAACGTGATACATTGTGGACTCATACAATTTCTAAAATAAAAAAAATATTAAATACTGTAAAATTAATTTATAAACCAATTACTACAGTAGCTATTGGAAGATAAGAAACATAATACATTATACACCATTGGGAGATATGAATAAAGGGTACTCTTTACCTAGAAGGGCGCCCGTCGCGGGCATCGCGGGTACATTTATGTATGGACGCGACCGACGCGATGCCCGCGATTTCCCATTGAAACCAATGTTAAACATGGAAATCGTGTCGGTCGCGTTGCGGCCGGCCATAAATGTACCCGCGATGCCCGCGACGCGATGCTCCCGATTTCCCATAGGAATCAATGTTAAAAGGCGCGATGGACCCGATTTTACTGTTAAATGGCTCAATCCACCCGATTTGGCCATAGGAATCAATGTTAAATGGGCCACAGAGCCCATTAACCCTTAAATGTCCCCCCAAATTTTTAACGCCACCCCACGATCCACGCCAACCCGAAGCGTGGCGAGCGCAGCGAGCCCGCGAGGGGCGGCGGTACGCGTCCTCCGACCTTTTCATGCCCTACTATCCACTAGGGCGTGGTCTGAGAACATAATAGTGTGGCGAGCGCAGCGAGCCACCGAGCCCGAAGCGTGGCGAGCGCAGCGGATACCTTCACAGTTATGCGCGTCCCCTCGCGGGCTTCACAGGTGTCCGTGGCGAGGCGGACACCTGTGAAGCCCGCGAGGGGACGCGTCTACCTGTGAAGGTATCCGCGTCCCCTCGCGGGGCTCGCTGCGCTCGCCACGCTTCGGGCTCGGTGGCTCGCTGCGCTCGCCACACTATTATATTCTCACACCACGCCCTAGTGGATAGTAGGGCATGAAAAGGTCGGAGGACGCGTACCGCCGCCCCTCGCGGGCTCGCTGCGCTCGCCACGCTTCGGGTTGGCGTGGATCGTGGGGTGGCGTTAAAAATTTGGGGGGACATTTAAGGGTTAATTTGGCCTATTTGGCCCCAAATCGGGTCCATTGAGGCATTTAACAGTAAAATCGCGGTCAATCTGCCGTTTTAACATTGTTCCCTATGGGAAAATCGCGGTGATCGCGGTCATCGCGGGCATCGCGGCCATCCCGATTTACCCGCGATGCCCGCGATGACCGCGATTTTTACCCCCGACGACCGCGATTTCAATCGCTGGCGCCCTTCTAGGTAAAGAGTACCGAATAAAGTTATGTCTCTAGGAGGAATTCAATTGTTTTTCACAGCCCACGACTTATCATGGATTTCTTATGGTAGACTAATGAGGTGTAAGCAGAAATCAGTCCAAATTAGGGCTTTCAGGTGCCTTGCCTGCATAGCAACAAACTTCTGGATGCCATAACTAACATTCAGATGGGAGCCACTAATCCCCTGAATTTTAGGAATGACATGAGAGCCACTAATCCCCTGAGTTTTAGGAATGAATAGCTCCCAGTCATATTAAATGGGAGGATCAGAAAACCAAAACCAAAATGAAATAAAATAAAATAAAACAAAGTCAAAATTATACCTAATTATAGAGTCCACTCCTCGTGGTGTCCCAATTATATAGCTCTGTGTGCTCTCTGCACAGACCAAACAAAACAAAACAAAAGAAAAACCAAAACCAAAGCAAATCGTTGAATGTTCAATATTAATATGCATGCACGATCAAAGATGATTAGAGAGAGCTTGTATATTCCTCTATTTTCATGAACAAATGTCTCAAATATCTCAATGTGTCACAAAACGGCGTCCCGTTAAATGACAGTATGTGGGGGGGGGTGCACAGTCCTGCAACAGTGAATCTTCAGGTACCTCTTTGCATTGGTGGTCAGTGGCGCCCGGTTTTCGGGGGAAAGTAGTTGCCTGCTAATGCAGGTTGCCCGGACTTCTGGAGACTCTCAATGGGACCGCTTGAACTCGGGGGTGCGCATTAACACTGCTCCCTGTGCTGCGGTGCGCTCACTGAGAAGTCTCCCTGTCTCTGAGGTTTACAGAACACCGCCACGGATACCGGTATGGTCCACGGCTGTGTCTGCTTCACCTCTCTACGGGTTTCCTACACCAGTGGGTTTTCCTCTCCCCGTACTCACCTCTGCTCTCGGCGGCCTCGGTCCCACGATGTAACTGACGTGTACAGTCTGGCGCGTGCACACGCCGGCTGTCATCGTCTCTGCTCGGGATGTCCTGGCGTCTCAGCCTGTTTGCGGAGTCTGCTTGGATGTAATTTGGTCAGTGGTTCCTCCAACGCGTTTCAGCTACCATGTAGCCTTCTTCTAGGGAGAAATCCCGAGCAGAGACACTGACAGCCGGCGTGTGCACGCGCCAGACTGTACACGTCAGTTACATCGTGGGACCGAGGCCGCCGAGAGCAGAGGTGAGTACGGGAAGAGGAAAACCCACTGGTGTAGGAAACCCGTAGAGAGGTGAAGCAGACACAGACGCGGACCTATCCGGTATCCGTGGCGGTGTTCTGTAAACCTCCGAGACAGGGATACTTCTCAGTGAGCGCACCGCAGCACAGGGAGCAGTGTTAACGCGCAGCCCCGAGTGCAAGCGGTCCCATTGAGAGTCTCCAGAAGTCCGGGCAACCTGCATTAGCAGGCAACTACTTTCCCCCGAAAACCGGGCGCCACTGACCACCAATGCAAAGAGGTACCTGAAGATTCACTGTTGCAGGACTGTGCACCCCCCCCCCCCCCCCCACATTCTGTCATTTTGGGGACGCCGTTTTGTGACACATTGAGACATTTGAGACATTTGTTCATGAAAATAGAGTCGAGCTAGGAATATACAAGCTCTCTCTAATCATCTTCGATCGTGCATGCATATTAATATTGAACATTCAACAATTTGCTTTGGTTTTGGTTTTTGTTTTGTTTTGTTTGGTCTGTGCAGAGAGCACACAGAGCTATATAATCGGGACACCACGAGGAGTGGACTCTATAATTACGTATAATTTTGACTTTGTTTTATTTTATTTCATTTTGGTTTTGGTTTTTCTGATCCTTTGATTCATTACTTAATTTATTGATCATCAACAGTGTTCACAAACACTGATCTTTTGTATTACAAATAGTAAAGCTTATTTTTATTAACATCCACGATCTATTCATCATTTCATTAACAATTCTTCCCAAATTACAACCATAAAAAGGGCAGAGCGCAGCACAAAATGTATTCTACATTTAAACCTAGCGGATTAGTCATCCGTAAGTGCGGCAGCTAGCCCTGAGATTCAGTGCGCAGGTACAACCCCCCAAATAAATATTAAATGGGAGCTTTGGCTGCAAAAACAATTGAATTCCTCCATTTGATCAATTGGACGGTGTCAAAATCCCGGTGGCCGAAATCCCGATGCTGGAATCCCGACAATTTCTAGAATAAAATAGTGTGTGAGGTACCGGTCCCGCTGCGTGGTGAGCCTGCAGGGGGGGGTGAACCACGGCCCCCCCGCGATGGGATTTCGGTGGTCGCTGATTCCGGCGTCGGTATTTCGACCACCGGGATTCCGACCGATGGGATTTAGTACTGAATCCTGATCAATGTCTCAGATATTCCAGAACTAACTTAAATTTACAAGATTTCTTGAACACTGCAGACCTCATCAGTGGCCAGGGGCTGGCTGGCAACTTTTAGCCTGGGGGGCAAGTCCAGAGCACTGGCCCATAAGTAACAGAGCATCGTTAATTGGAGGTTTTTCATATTACTAGATGTCAATGGCCCCTAGCAGCAGAACGGCCATGTCATTAATAAGTTATGCTGCAGCTGCAGTAAGGCTTGCTGTGCATGCTGTGTGTGCTCAGCTGTCACTCGATTAGAGTAGCACAACAGCCGCACACAAGCTAGGTTTACGGACTATGATATGGCCGCCTATGCGTGGCAGCACGGCCGCATCAGTTTGCTTTGTAGCTAATTTTGGACCTGCAGAGCTTCTGTACGACACAGAGGGATGTTGACGAATTGCATGACCAGCAGTGACGTCACATGACCAGCAGCGGCTGCTTTTTAGTATTTAAGGGGGCCCCAGCCTAATTTGTTTGGTAAGCAACTACAGATTTTGGTGCCGCTCACTGTTAATATTGTGGGTGGAGCAACAATGCGGCAACACAGGAGTAGACCACCTTATACTTTCTAGTACTAGTGCCACATGGATTTAACCAAAACACACATTATGCCACACAAAATGATCCAAACTTCCGGTTATGCCACACAGTGTGAGCCAAAGTTCCAGTTATGCCACACAGTATGAGCCAAAGTTCTAGTTATGCCATACAGTATGAGCCAAAGTTCCCGATATTCCACACAGTATGAGCCAAAGTTCCCGATATGCCACACAGTATGAGCCAAACTTCCCGTTATGCCAAACAGTATGAGCCAAACTCATACTTGCCTACCTGACCCTCTCCATGCGGGAGAAAATGCTCTGCTCCTGGACTTTCCTGGTAATGTAGTATTGCCAGCACCTGTGGTGAAACACCTTTACCTAGCTCCCCACAGGTGATGGCAATCATACATTACCAGGGATGGACAGGGTCAGGTAGGCAAGTATGGCCAAACGTCCCATTATGCCACACAGTATAAGCATAACTTCAGGGACAGAAAGAGTGGTGTTGGGGACAGTGACATTGAGGGTGGGGGCAAAGTGACAGTGGGAGCAGGGGGCAGTGTTACAGTGGGGGGCCGGGGACAAGACTGACAGTGGGGAGGAGAGTGGGGGACAGAGAGTGCAGAGGCCGTTTGTAGGCTGAAGCATTACCTAAGTGGTGGTATGGAGGAGAGCCAGGTCTTCCGGCGGGGATGCAGCACCAGGAGGATAAAGAGGAGCCAGGCTACCCAGAGAGCATGCAGCAGTGTGAGGAGAAAGGGGAGCCAGGCCACTCAGCGGGGATCCAACGGCAGCGTGAGGAGAGGCGGGCCACCCGGCAGGGGCACACTGCTTAACTCCCCCAGCCACATCTCTCAGCAGGTGACCAGACAGTGCCAGCCTGCTCCCGACAGCTTCCCCCCAACTCACCTGTATCATGACGGCTCTGCGGAGGTGGAGCAGGGTTATGCCAGCAGGAGCAGCAGACAAAGCTGCTCCGTATAAAATCAGTTTGGCTGCCGGTGGCCACAGAATATACAGCAAGGATGAGGGGACGTCACTCAATTCTAGTGTTCCACGATTACAAGCCAATCAGAGCTTACAGTCCGAGGACCAATAAGTAACCACCGCAAGAGGTCCAGGAAGACCTGATTGGCTGCAGGACTGCAAGGTCCAATTAGATTGCGGCAAGTGCCTGTGCTCCTTTTAAACCCTGCCAGCGCTGTTTGAAATATCGGCGGCTTCCCAGCGCGGCGGTGCCTTCTTCATTGTGACGCCTTACATTGTTGGGCTGGCCCTGGCCTGCACGGCACTATGATAAAGCAGCCCGGGGGGCACATGGCACCCTGTCCCCCGGCCCAGCCCGCCACTGTCAGTGGCATCACTGGGGTCGGTGACAAACGGTGTGTCTAATAGCCCTCCCAATACAAGCTAAAGGCGCCAATACCTGAACACAGATGTGTTGCTCCATAGGGAGGTGCATGACTGGTGGTACCAAGTATTCTAGATATTGGGCTACCCCCAGGAGACATACAAATACTTTAACTTAGGACATGGAAGTAGATTCTATTTAAAGCAAATTTCCAAGGGATCCATAAAATGTACATCCCTCGTTAGTCTGGCATATTTTAGTAGATGCTATCCCAGCCGAAATAAGCCATAATGTCTTTTTTCCACCGCAGATAAATTTAGATGTACAAGCAAAAAATATACTATGTAAATGTGATACAATGTTTAAAATATTCACAGGTAGAGAAAGATGAATCTTAAACATTTCAATTATACCAGATTTGCCCTCTTATCAGAACATCCCTCTGGCACTGCTATCATTTCAAGGTATTTAGCCATTTTGATAATCAGCAAGAGGATTTCTGCTTTTGCAAGGCAAGGTGGGATTTAAACTTGAAATAGGTTGTCAACGTTGTGAATATTTTTGGAACTAGGTAAAAAAAAAAGAATATTACACATTTTACCTTTTTAAAAGAGACATTTAAAGGATCAAACATGTGCTGTCTTTTACTTACATTAAACCGTTATACAAGCTGACTGGGCTGTGTATTTACATGATTTACAATACTATCTGAGCAACGGGCCTCATTCAAACCTGATCGCTGCTCTGCTAAATTACAGAGCCCCACAATCAGAGTAAAATCCCACCCTGTGTGACCTTGCGTATTGATATGCAAGGCTGTGAATGGCTTGAAATTGTGCCAATCGGCAATTGGCAGCAAAAGCATTAGCAAGACGCCTACCGTCGGATGGTTTTTCCTGTGTGCACAGTCTAAGCGGCTGCGATAAAAACAGGCTGACCGGGGCCGGAGCTGATGTCACATGACTTCCCCTTAAACACCTGGGCATGCCTGCATTTTCCCTGACACTCCCAGTAAACAGACAACGGTTACTACCCACAAATGCCGCCTTCCTGTCAATCAAATTGTGAATGGCCAGCAACAAAAAAATATGCAGGATTTTATTGCAGGAAGGCCTCGCGTATGCTTCTATGGGCCTTAAAACAATGTCAACTTGGCTCAGGAGGGGGAGCAGCATACAATGATTAAAAGGAGGGATATAGTGCTCCTACTGTCAGGATTCTTTGACCGAAGATGCTCAGATTTTCAATATATGATTTCACAAGTAGGACATGAATTCCACATAAAAGACAAAAAGGTTCATAGCGTTATTTTAGTAATTTTAGATCATATGTAGACGCATTAATGAAGGGTTCCATACATACAGTAGTGATCTAGAATTTCCCGGGGTTGATGCACATGGACGTTGAAAGGATCACCGTATGCGAGGGCAGCAAAAAGAGAATTTTCACTTTAGACCTTACATCAAATAACGTAGACAAATAGTGTAAAGGTTTCTTTTAACAAAGGGGTAGGTGCTCACGTGTATGCTTACTTGAGCCTGGGCATTATCACTCCTATAAAGGTATCTTTTTATTATGACTTCTATAAAGGTATCTTTTTATTATGAGGTTCCATTAAAGGAAAGGGGATGCAATCAGCATACTGGAGGTTAGGATACCAGCATTGACTATACCAATGCCGGCATCGCAACTACTGCCAGGAGACCAGTGCTGGATTCCTGACATCAATTGGAATACCGACTGCTGGGATGGCAAACGGTGAGTAAATAGTTAGTGAGTTAGCATTACGCTGGGGATGGGTTCGGTACAGGCACTGGGTGTAGGGGGGTGGGGCAATTTAGGGTTAGGCTGCAGTGTGGGAGATTAGAGATAGTTGGGGGGGGGTTAGGCTATGGGGAGGGAGGATTAAGGTTAGGCACTAAGAAGGGTTAGGTTTAGGCCATGGGGTGTGAGGGTTGGGGATAGGCACCTCTGAGGAGGGATAGGTATAGGCTTGGGAGGGGTGGTTAGGCTACAGGAAGGGAGGGGTTAGGGGGCAGGGGGGGTTATCCTTACTTGACCCCTGCTGGAATTCCCTCCTTCAGGATAACAGCTTCAGTTCTCTGGCCACTGGCATCCCGACCGCCGATCATCCGTACAGTATATATCCTGAGGAAAGGCCGGCAGCCCTATGCCTCTGGATTTAGTTAGAATATGTTTACAGTTGCTCTTTAATGATATGATAGGCACCTCTGTAATCATCTTTTTCTCAGAGCAAACAGATAACTGGCTTCTCTTAATCACAGAATCAGGAAACATGCTATTACCTAAAGAGGATAAATAATGTTTCCTGACAAGATGGTTTATCTGCCACATAATGTGACGAGGGCAATGGCTGTGTCTAATGATCATAATCATAAGGCGCAAGTTATATTCCATTAGGAAACTTATTCTATTCAAATTGTATTTATTAACTACAGTATTCAGTGACATTCATTTGACGTCTTCCAGATGGAATAAAATACATTGGGCAATTTGGAGATAAACCTCATTCAATTTAATTGAGATGTGTGGCTGGGAAAGGACGACAGGGGTAGCGTTCATTCTAGCACCCGCTATCTTTGAAAACCCATGCAATTCCTCTTCCCTGCCTGGGGTGTCGCTGTCTGCTGTGGTGTTTATAGCACAGGTCTGGTTTGCATATCAGTGCAGACAGTGACACCCCAGGCAGGGAAGAGGAACTGCATGGGTTTTCAAAGATAGCGGGTGCTAGAATGAACACTAAGGGGTATTTTTTATTAAAAGTCGATTTTAATCGCTTTTTATCTATTTCAGATCAATTAAAATCGATCTTAATCAATGTTGGGCTTCCAGGGCTAGGACACCCAATTACTAACATTTCAGAGAAAAAGACATCCGTCAGTAAATTAGTTTTTTCCCTGAAAATCAACATTGATTACTCGTAAGATCAATTTACTAGATCTGAAATCGATCAAAATTAATCACAATCGCCCTTTCGTAAATATACCCCCAGACAGTGGCGTAACTATAAATTTTGCTCCCCCTGCCTAAAAGTTTGTGGAGACACACCCCCCCCCCCCCCCTCATTAGTCGTTAAATTCCTCTGGTTTTGCATGGTGGAGATATCTCCGGTGAACCCAACAGAACCTAATGCCTCTTTCTGGCAAGCCATAGGAATTCTGTCCTTTCATAAATAGAACCATAAAAAAAATTACATATGAAGTTAAAGAACAAGATAGAGAGACATTACGGGGCTATCCGACTACCAGCATTTGTCGGGAGTTGGGTTCCCTGATGACCTAAAAGTTGCAATACGGGGCAGAAAAATACATTGGTTCCTGGATTTTCACTGAACCTGTGTATTTTCAAGCAAGGAACAGTATTTTCTCACATAATACAATAGAATAGGAAATTTCAACCCCTCATTTTTTTGGGAGCAGTACACCAATGAGTCTAATACAGGGGTCCTCAAACTATTTTGCTCTGGGACCCCATCAGACGATAAAAATAATGACAGGACCCCAGAAAGTTACTGCAGAAAATCATCACGTCATATGTGTAGTCAGCAGACAGCACATACATGGCAGCATTGTGGAGGCAAAAAATGATGGGAGGAGTCTAATATACCATAACCCATCACATCACATGTGTAGTCAGCAGACAGCACATACATGGCAGCAATGTGGAGGCACAAAATGATGGGAGGAGTCTAACATAACAGACAATTCAACAGATTCTTCAGACTCCTTAAATCACTGACTGAGTTTAGAAAAGTCATTAGCCTGATGGTCAGAAGCAGGGCATTGCGACCCCATGCTGAGAAGTCGGTAACCACTTTGGGGTCAGGACCCACAGTTTAAGAACCGCTGGTCTAATAGGATACCGCCCAAAAGGGGATGCAGTTAAAATCCCGGCGGTCGGGATCCCGGCGTTCAGAATCCCGACGCCGGAATCCCGACACTTTCTCCCTCCGTGGGTGTCCACAACACCCCTGGAGGGAGAATAAATTAGCGTGCCAAGCGTAGCGAGCGCAGCGAGCCCGCAAGGGCGATCCACGTCCCCCCCTTGTCGGGATTTCGGCGGTCGGGATTCCGGCGTCGGGATTTTGAACGCCGGGATCCCGACCACCGGGATTTCATACTGAATCTGCCCAAAGTACCAGCCAACCATGCTGCAGGCTGTTATAGTTAGGAGCTGAGTGGTTGGTAGTCTATAGCCCCATACACATTAGCCTATATGCTCTATGAGCGATATTGTCAGTGTTTCCCTCTGAACTCTCGGGCATACAATTTTGAGTGTAAACACTGAAATATATCAGAAAACAATATCGGTCAGTGACGTCACCGGAACCCAATGAACATATGGGTCATTGGCAATACAGCCATAATTGGCTTGCCTATTCAGCAGGTGGGAGTGGTCTTTAACGGTGTGCAGGAGGAGGAGTGAAGATACAGAAAAGGCAATAGTAGAATGACAGAATTGATAAAGAGGGGGAAAGATAATAAAAAAAAGGTTGGAGGAGAGAGAGAGGGATTAAAAGGAGAAAGAGAATAAAAAAGCAACGGAGAGCTGAAGGGAGAGAATAGAGAAAGACGAGAAAACAGTACCGGGGCAATAGCTAATAATCCATACAATATTTATAAAGATTTTATATTTGAAAAAAAATACCAAACTTCCTTTGCTACATAGAAAATTAAAGTTTTATTAAGAGTTGGTTCACACATCGGTATCCGAAAATGCTCCTCATTCAAGATTCAACGTGACGTGAGAAATCCACTCAGATAATACTGGTCTTGGCGCCTGCCAGCACCTGCTGCTCACATAAAATGAGCAACCGTGTATTTATTTCACTCTGACTCAGGGATTACACTGATCTGTAGATCGCATTGCTCATGGTGTGAACATCAAACAGTGTGCAGGCCTCAGAATGCTTATAGTGGATTCAGAGCAGCGTAAGAAAAATTTGCTGAATAACACGGGTACTTTGTCTGTGTGAAAGGGTCAATCCGGGTCGTAAAAGCCGACCCTGGTAAATTCCACGTTCGGAGACCCGGGATTTACGACCCGGGTTGACTCTTTCACACAGAAAAAGGAGCCGTGTTAAACGGCAAATTAACGGGTATAACTGCTTCTCACGGTAATTAGGTTTTCTGTGTGAAAGGGGTATTATTTATTTTACTGCCATCTGTAAAATGAAATAACTTTTATGTATACTTTTAAGTGTTTCATCTCTACTAAAAGAATGTGACCCAGTGATTTTTATCTACAAATGTAATAATTATTATTATTTATTTTAAACGGAGAGACTTGGTTTGCCTAACAATAATAATAATAATTGTATTTATATAGTGCTATTTTAGTTCATTTTATAGATATGTTACAATAGATTTAGGTGTATATTCAATGGATGTCGGATCCATTCCTAAATTCTTTTGACAGAATGGATCCATCATCCATTATTCAATGCAGAGGTGAAATCCGACATCAGCGAATGTTGGATTTGGCCACTGATTGATGCTCACCTGGCCAGCATGGGTACCGGGTGATCACAGCGGCGGGAGGCAGAAGGATCACCAGCTGAGCTGCTCTCATCTGGCCCCGTGGTGGGACAGGTGAGCACAGCGGATGCGTACGGGAGGCAGCGGGAGTGTACAGGAGGTGGCAAAAGGGTGTGGGAGGCAGCAGACAGGAGGAAGCCGCTGTGTAAGCTGCTGCTTCTCATCTGGTGCCGTCCTCCCTACCACAGTCCAACATCTTTTTAAGTTTGAATGAGATTGCAGGAAACATGTCCAAAACCTTTCATTTTTGGCTCTGTTACCGTCAAAAGCAGGAGGATTAGCGGCTATTCCGTCAATTCACCGGTTTTCGGCAGGAAACATTCCGACCTGCCTAAAAAAAAACAGCTAGCACTGAATAGGTCGGAACCCCTTCTGACCCATTAATGTCAAAAAGTGCCGTCTTTTCAGCAAGACGGCAGTTTCGACATCAATTGACTATACCCCTAAGTATTTCATCAAGTAGAAAAACCACACTGAAATAAAAGTAAGAAAAACACAACATAGAGAGTCCAATAGGCATAAGATTCAGGTTTGGAGCAGTCATGTGGGGTAGTAAATTCCATGCCACCATACCAAGTAAGCAATAATGGGCACTCTACTTAGAGTTACCCTGGGTGGAATAGGTTACACATAGAAGAGATGACACAAAATGGGGTTATTGGAGTAGCATAAATCTAGGAGTAGGGTCCTAATGTAACCAACAGGTGCTTGTAATTTTCATCCAATCCAGAAGCGCACTACGGCCTTTATTCAGATCTGATCGCAGTAAAAAAATTGTTTGTAAAATGGGAAAAACCCTGTGCATTGCAGGTGGGGCTGGATTTAACATGAGCAGATAGAGTTAGATTTGTGTGAGTTATTTTGTTTCTGTGCAGGGTAAATATTGGCTGCATCATTTTTACACTGCAATTTAGATTTCAGTTTCAACACACCCCACCCAAATTTAACTCTCTCTCTGCAATGTTACCTCTGCCCCACCTGCAGTGCACATGGTTTTGCCCATTTTCCAAACAAATTTGTACTGCGATCAGATCTGAATAAGGGCTCAAGTGAGGCAGCCATGTTGGATGCACTACGAAGGATAAGCTGTGTGAAATAAACAATCCAAGGCCCCAGGCATATACGTGAACAACTGACACGTGTGCAGCATAAAATACTCTGTATGAATGGATCAGTTGTAGTCGGTCTTGCCTATTGTGCCAGTTGGGGCAAATTCCATATATTGCTGCTGTCAGGGAAAACATCTAGTAGAGAGGTAAAACATACAGCGGGGTTGAGTTTAGAGATGTGCAGGTTCTGATTTACTCTGATTTACTCTGATATACTCTGATTTCAAAGCAGGATCTTATTGGCTATCAACTGTCAACAACTGTCATGTGATTTGGGTTAGCCAATAAGATCCTGCTTTGAAATCAGAGTAAACCAGAGTAAATCAGAACCTGCACGTCTCTAGTTGCGATGAGATAGTATGAGAACAAGACGTACTGCATGACAAAATAGAAAACGAATCCGGCAATACAAGTATTATGTCAACAAAAATACATGTAACCACCACATTTTTTATATCAAGCTGAATTATTGCTATGAAGAAGAAACACTGCGGACAAACTAATTATCAATTAATATATTAAATGAACTTCAATTCAAAACATGAACAAATCATTTCAATCATCATGATTCATTTTACAGGAATTGCTCTAATCAAATCCTTCTCATCTTCCGACTTTGAGCTATTTCGGAACGCTCCGTTGATAAGCACCAGGAATGGCAAATGCAATTTTCCCAGCGCATTGTCATTTAACTCGATCATTGACCTCAAAGCACTGTGCAGGCGGTATTACCATAAAATGTGTGCCTTTGGAGTCTTAAATGGTCCCTCAATGTAGATGGTTCTGGGGCTTTGGGTGGTATTTAATCTGCGCTGATATTCCCCACAGGGGGCACTCGCCTAATCAATGCTGCCGTTTCCGACAGCATTGAAGGCTGTCAGTTTCGTCTTTTTTTGTCGGAAACTGTTTTGTCGGCTGTGGATTGGCGAATTCATGGCAGTTTTTCAACAATCCGCAGCCGTTTTCACTGATCCACGTACATTCCGACACTGGACAGTCAGAATATTGAATTACAACTGTTGAGTTAGTGTCAGAACCGGCGAAAACGGGCAGGATTCCGATTGTGAGGACGTTCAGATTGCCGGAATCCTGGCTTAAATACCCCCCCATGTCTTATTTTTTCCAACTTAATCTTAGTAACTGCAGAGCTAATCCAATGCTTAATTTGGAAATCCTGAAGCCAATGGAGACTTCTTATTGGTTGCCATTTATTATATGCAATTCAGTCATCTATATTGGAGTATAGCAACAGCTTACAGGCTAAGTATTACATAAGAACACATACCAGTGATAAAGAGTAGGTGGCGCTGCACCATATATTGTCACTGTATAGTCTCTCACTGTTGTGATGGTGTACTCTCTTGTAACCTTTTCCTTGATGGTATGATATAAGTAATATGTATACCATAATTTATCCAGGGTGTTGGATGTCTGAACAAAGAAAATATTCAACAACAATCTACGCAACATAATACATGTTAATTCTCCTAACTTCACTGTACACTGCCTTAGAAGCCAGTGGAAGTTTGAGAATTGCTATCGATTACTGGTTACTTCTACGTCTAGTTAATTAAACTTATTTTGCATGATGCACGTTAGCAATTATATATTTACCACCACCTAACTGATACTTTTTTAATAACATCTCACTAAACCCCAGCAGATATTGACGTAGCCTCTTTTTAACAAAACCACCCAGTGTCATTGATCAGATGACGCTGGGCATAAATAAACAGCGATTAAATGACTCTAGACATTTCCCTTTACACAGTATGGTGTCCTTCACTCCTTGGATCCAGGAGAAGGGGGGACGGGACATATTGCCATAGTAACATCAGCAAATAACGTCTGATGTTACTATGGTAATTTCTCCATCCTGCCAGATACGGTTTGCACAAATGATCCTAACTTGTAATGAGATTCTTTCCTGTTATATCCATAATAATCTTTTCTACTTTTCTTTATTTAGGAAATAGGTCATTTATTTATCTTGTCTCGTATTAAAGGCAGTTTTGGAAATTTGACAAGAGTAACGGAAAAGTGGCTTTATGGTATAATATACACTGTTTTCTTCTGTTGTTACGAATTTAATAAACATTCTGCTCCTACGTCTCTGAATCTTCTTCAGGTAGTAAATTAGTCTGAAATTTCGTGATGTGACACGCAAAGGAACAAAAAACTGCACATTTATGGCAATTATATCACGTATATATGTGTTCTGATAATGCAAATATCATGAGGCAATCAGTTTGTATATTCACATAAAATATTTTAACGGGCATAATGCTTGAAACATAAAAAAGAAAATAACAAAAAGTACAAAAAGAGTCCAACCAAAAGTTACAATTCAGTATTGCTTGAGGTCAACTGTTAATGTAAAAATCAGAGTTCCCATGGGAAGTTCTGTAGCCCCTCCCAATTAAATGTCCCATGCAAATCCAGAGTTTACAGGAGAGAGAATTCAACACCACCATTGCCCGTTTAAATAAGTAGAACAATATAAATATATGACAGACTACTGCTGAGCGGATTGGTATCGGAATACCGGCACTCAGGATGCCAGCAGTTAGAAGACAGGTTTGTCGGTGCTTAGAATCCACGTTAGAGTAAGGTTTAGACACTAAGGAGGGACAGTTTAGATGGGGGGGGGGGGTTAATGGTTAGGCAATGAGGAGGGGGGGTTAGGCACTAGTATGGAGGGTTAGGGGTGGGCTGTGGGCAGGGGGTTAGGTTTAGGTGGAGGAGCTACGTATACTTACTGGCAATTGATGGGATTCCCTCCATCGAGATGTCTGCACCGGCATCCCCACTGCTGGTTATCCGTACGTCTCCCCCACCACCACCTATATCATACCTGGCAAATGTATCACATTCCTGGAATGTCTCCACTTTGTTTGTTTTATTATTATTATTATAATTTTATTTATAAGGCGCCACAAGTGTTTCGCAGCGCCGTACAAAGGAACAATACAGGGAGACAAAGCTTGGTATAACATTGAATAAATAACAAAAACACAGTACAAATAAAGAGCGCCACAGTTCAATACACATTACAGCTTGGATATAAGTAGTGAGGACTCAATCAACATACAACTAGAGGCTTGAGGCCAATAATGGAGATGAGTATGCAGACGAAGATGGTCACTGAGTGTTGGAGTATAGGAGAGCTGTGAGTGAAATGTGAAGAGAACAGGAGGGAAGAGGGCCCTGCTCGGAGGAGCTTACAATCTAGTAGTAAGCTCTAGTTTTCAGCTTATCCTGAAGTGGTTTCATTTATTCCCAGTGATTACTTTGGAATTTCTGCAGGATCGCCCTTAGGATCACCGTGCCGGTGCCTTATATTCCAATGAGCAATTTTTTCCAAATACAAAATTTTTTGAAATGCCTTCAGATCCTCTCAGCGGGAGATGGGCCCAGAGATAGGATATCGGCATTTACATTACGCATCAGTAAAGAAGAAAGGAATAAAACTGGAACAACTAAAATGTAAGACTATAGAATCACAATCTGTAGTTCTGCACCAGGGGATGGAGGAACTATGGCTCAGGACTCCGAGAAGGGGGGTTTGTCTGTCAAAGGACTTTCTGGGGCCAGGCACACAATCCTAACAATTGGGTGTTCCCATCCCCCTGATTGCCTCCATCCGGAAGCCCCTTCCCCCCCCCCCCCCACCAGTGCGAACGCCACTAAGTCGACAAAGGAGTCAGCACAGCGTCCCTACACATGCATAAATTAGCATATCCTCATGCGCAGAGTGAAAACTTCGGTCACACCGGGGACCGACCGTACCTGAATCAGGCTCAAAGTGTCTTCCCTAATTAGTGTTTTTACTAATTATGTTTTATATATACTGTATATATGAAATACTATATATTGTATACAGAAATACGGGTATGGGTAAAAATCGGACCAGGACAAGACCCCCGGACTGGACATCAAAATCTGCAGTCCGGAGCTTGTAGCGTCCGGTCCGGGGGGTATCCTGTCCAGGGGGTGCTGCCTGTGACACCTGTCACCAGGAGGAGGAGGGGGAGAATAAAGCCTCCCTGTATGGTCCGGGCATGTAGCAATAACCAGACGGGAAGGCTGTAGTCTCCCCTTCCCCATGTCCCTGGTGATAGCTATCACAGAGACCCCCCTGGACAAGACAACCCCCGGATTTTGATATCCGGTCCGGGGTCTAGTCCGGGTCCGGTTTTTACATAGTTCCCAGAAATACAGCTACAATAGCAAAAACATTGCAGACGTTCTCCTGTCTGAGACAAACACAGTAATTGACAGTTATACAATTCCTGCTGCTCTGTGAGTCACTGGCACTGCTAGGTAACAGGGACGCCAGCGCCTCCGTAAGATTAATGTAGGTCCTGTGTACAGGAAGGTTTACGCACAACTATTTGTCAATTGTTCTGACTTTTTGTTTCCTGCTAAATTATGCTTCTTAATTCCTTCAGCTGAGTTTTCGATCACGTCAGGAATATTGCAAAGTGCTTAAGATTTGCTCATTCCAGCTGTGCTGTTAATTTAATTCTTGTGTCATTATAAAGTTTAAAGGGGAAAAGAAAAAATAAGCAGAAGATAAATGAATTTGCTAAATTATAGTTGCAAATCTGTATGGCAAAACTAAAAGTGACTGGTCCACAACATGTAGTATAGACGTCAGGTGCCCTGAATGTTACTTTTATTGAATGGATTTTAGATTTGATATTGTTAATCCAATAACTGGTGGAATATACTTCTCTCTTCCCAGACCTGAATGACCATATAACTGGTACAGTGAAATATGATAATAGTATTATCATTATTTTATTTACACATTGCAACAGCGGTTTCATAGCAACAAACATCGTTAGAATCTGTGTTGACGTTCTCACAATGTCACAGGTGAAATGTAGACACCATCGGAATGTCAACATTGAGTTAAGCTGTAGGGATTGTGTACAGGATCCCAGCAGTCAGAATACCGATCCTGGCATCCCAACGGACACAATCCCAACAGTTATAGGGTATGTATTCTAACCTTCTCCCCTTTCCCCCTAACCTCCTTTCCTGCAGATGAACCCTAACACCCCCTCCGCAGCCTAAACCTAAGCCTCCCTCCCCGAAGCCTAACCCTAGCCTACCCCTAATACTTCTATTTAGGATGTCGGCTGTTGGGATTCTGGTGTTTGAATTCTGACAGGAGTTGGATTCCGGCGCTGATCTTACGTCCAACAGTATACTGAGCACTGGGATGCCAACTACATCCCACATGCAGGCAGAATGGTTAGGGTTAGTCTGTGAGGGGAGAGGTTAAGGTTAGGCACTAAAGGGAGGAATAGGGTAAGGGATTAGGGTTAAGGATACGGAGACATACTTAACGAAATGCTGGCGGATTGGAGGTTTGACCCAGAAGCGGCATGCCTGGCGGGAATAGGAAGATGAAGAAATTATGATATTCTAACATGTCAACATTTCATCACTGCCTACATGATGAATGTCAACGAGGTCAAGTTTGAAATTATGACTGTCAACATATCAAACTCAATTATATAATCACATCCACAGGGCCCTGCTTGTACATTATTAAGAGGCTACAGAAGGAAGTAAAGGTGTGGGATGCAGAAGCTGGAGAATTAGGAGGAGGGATGTCTGGTGAAAGTGAGTCTGAGAGGTAGGCGATAGTCTGACTGAGCGCCGAAAGGCATTACAGAATTAGGTAGCAGTGGTCCTGAAAGGATTGGGAAGAGGTGACCAAGAAGCTGAAGAGCGAAGTGTAAGAGGGAGTCTGCGGAGATGAGGTTGGATATATAGAGGGAGTTGAGGGCTTTGTAGGTGATAGAGAAGAGTTTGAATTTGATGAATGGATGGAATTAATATCGGAAGGGTGGATAGCCTCAAAGACACCACAGATTCGACTCTGGGCACCAAGAAGAATGAGGATCCCAGTGACTCATGTGACAAGTCAGTCTTTTAAAAAAAAAAAGATATATTCATTCAATCTTTGACTTTTGAAATGGGCTACTACCGACTCTACTACCCACTTCACTTATATAAATGTGCAATCATAGAGCCTAACGCCCTACAGCTGATAGCACCTCAGAGCAACAATATGACACAATATAAATTGTTATTCAGAAAATAAATGGGGTCTGACCTACAGTTTATTGAGCAAACTGAGGTGATAATGGAAAAACTGTCCAGCACTGAGTGGGTTGAAGCTTAATTTGGTGAATGGGTGAAGAAAGGGAGATTTAGAAAGAGGAGCAATATTTTTTTTTTTAAAGCAGCAATCATTTACACTGAATCTCTCACTCTCTATTACTCACTCCCTATTACGTTTGGCCCATTATTTATGTTTGTATCTCAGACACAAGCTACTCCCAATTTCACAGAACCTTGTTTTGTTTCCTTCAGCCATGCTAGACTACATAGCCTCTGGTGGCATGCCACCAGTACTAAAACCCCTCTGGTAGCTTGTTGGCATCCTGGGCAACAACCAAAGGGGTCTTTACATACAGAGTGTAAGACCACATGGAGCTCTAGGCAGTATACTGATTTGTAGCAACCTTCCTCCTCTGGTTTCAAAGCAAAACACCAAAAAAATGGTTACAGCAGTCTGGGCTTCGTTGGGCTTTGGCGAAATCATAGATTTTCAAGTGGATGATTTGACTTTGGTGGCGCTAGACACACCCCTGGATGGAAATACTTATGCCCATAGGTAGAGCAAGATACGACTCTGGTGGAGCAGGATATTCCGTGTTCGGTGGTCTCAGTAATACTCGCACATTCTCCCCAAAAGTATTTTTCAAAAGTAGGTAAGTTTGCTGCATGAATTCTATTCAGCGGTAAAAGCATTCTAGATAAGATATAATGGGCCAGATGTATCAAGCTACAAAAAGTGATAAAATGGACAGTGATAAACAGCAAGCCAATGAGCTCCTAACTGCCATGTTACAGGCTGGGTGTAGATGTGTATAGTAGCAGAATCACGAGCACACCTGTTACAGCATGAATCTCATGTTACAGCTGATATTCCTAAACTGACATCACAAAGGTTTTCACAAGTGCTTAAAATGGTTACTGAAAACAATGGCACTGTGAAAAATAACCTCCCAAAAACATGTACTGTCAAATGGATCCTGGCAATTAATGTACCGTACATCGGGGGTAACAGTAGGTTTGTTTTGAGACAGTAAAAATACCTAGTTACAGTAGCTATTGATGTGAACTGGGTACAATGGATACCTTAATGTGGGAAACACCTCTTCTTGAAATACTTTCCTGCTGAACCCCACCCCAGCAGAGAGGTAAGTACTGTATGCTCCCCAAATTAACAAACATAGGAACACAGATATGACTCAAAAGAATAACGGTTTGTTCTGACATCTTGTTCCCTGACACTCACAGAAAACGGTTGGTTACCTCCCACGAGCGGTTTCCTGTCAATCAACCGTTAAATGGCTTGCAATCAGAAAAGACGCTGGATATTTTGGCCTCACACATGCGCGTTAAACCCGTATGCATGCGCAGTCAACCGATAACTGTCCGCCTTGTGAAATCGCGCGGCAGCAATCAAGTTTAAAGAACCCCCTAATGCAGCAAGTCATAGTATTTGGTTTTCCTTCATCTTGCACTGGTGAGTTCATCTATTCTGCTGGGTCAGTAATTATCCAACCTGCTTTCATGTACAGAAATCCTTAAAACATGACCTGCTGGGAAAACTGAAGAGTTCAGATGGAGAATGATGGTTCTAATGCATGAGCATGATGACGCAAGGCATCGTACAAGGACATATAGGGGCAGATTTATCTTGTTATCAATTGATACAAACGATACATTTTGCCACAGCCAATCAGCTTCTTACTGTCATGTGTTTGAAAAATGATAGCAGCTGATTGGCTGGAGTACCATTTATCATTTGTAATGAGTGATAACAAAAATATCACTTGTTGATAAATCTGGCCCATGTTATTCCTAAAAGTACACCTGTTCCCCTAATGACTCTTGGTGATAATAAGCAACGTCTTCGTATAATACTAATAGCTAATTACATTCCTTTAGCGCAATGAGACTAGAAAATGTAACCGGCAGGCCTAGGTATGTGTAAGCAAGACATAAGTAATGGATCCATGTGGAAATTGAGAATGGATTTGCTGCTAATCGCAAGGCTGTGAAACTTTTGATAGCCTTGCACATCAATTCACAGGCTTGCACAGGGCAGGATTTCACTCTGGATGGACTGTGGTTGATATCTGATCTCAGGGCTCTGCAAAGTAGCAGCGGTGCGATCAGGCCTGCATAATCCTTAAATTAATCTCAACTACAATTAGAGCCATTTAAACATACTTGGCTACCTTAAATGTCTCCTCTCGGGGAGAAAACCGGAGAGGAGACTCTCTGCAGCTTTTCTGGGGGCGGGGCTTGTTGTCATGAAGCCCCGCCCCATTCTGGTAAATGCTGTGATCCATAGCTCTGCGGTGATACTTAATGGCGTGATTTGCATCATTTTAGCCCTGCCCCCTTCCTAAAGAGCTGTGAATGCCGGAATTTGACCCGCAAAGGGAAGGGGTGTGGGGGCTGATGCGGGGGCCCTGATAAGTGCGGGAGTCTTGCCCACCCTTCCAAAGAGCCAGAAGCCGGACCCGAATTTTGTGACCCTCCCGGCCATTCCATGAGGGTAGCTCAGTATGCATTAAATTGACATAAACTGACACAGGACAAAAATGTGAGAGTCTTGTTATTTGTATTCTTAACCATATACTGTATACGGTACTGTACAGTACTGTACTGTACTGTATAAATGTAATAGCCTCCAAATTCCAGTGGTGCGGGTTTGTTTAATAAAGCAGTAATCATGTTCACGGCAAGAACCAGGCTGATTTTGCTTTTTAAATGATTGCTGCTTTAAAAAAACACTTGTAAGTAAGTTACTGAAATGAAGTGACCGCTATTGTGACAGGGAGGCAGTGGGTAATAGGGGAGGGGGTAATGTTCACTCTAGCATTTTGTGCGGGCAGGGTGCCGGGGGGCGGACCGGGCACGCCGACGTCACAGCTATGGGCGATACCTGGCAAAAGGGGCGTGTCCGGGCTGCAACATCATCAAAGAGGGCGGGCCCGGTCACCACCATCATTGAAGGGGCCGGGCCCAGCCACCACCATCAGCAAAGGGGCGGGCCCAGCCCCTCCGAAGTCGCTGTGTTGCCGGGGAAGCGCCGGGCATCGCCGTCTACGGCAGCGCTGGGCTTCCCCATGCGGTGTGTCGGGGCAGACACAAGGCTGTTTTAGCAGGGCGCTGCTAGAGGGGCAGGGCGCATTTTGCCCTTTAAAAATCGTGCAGGGCGCAGGGGTGCTAAAACAGCCTAGCGGGAACACTAGGTGGGGGTGGAAAAGGGTGACAGGGGTATGGAAGAGGGAAGCAGTGGGTGTTTTCTTAATGAGTTATACCCTGTCCCCCCTCCATAGTCGTGCCCCCATGCTGAGGTGGTCGGGACCCACTCTGGGGTCAGGAACCACAGTTTGAGAACCACTGCTGGGGAATATTGGAATTTACAAACTTATTATTATTATTAATAATTATAAATATATTATTACAGTATATTAAAAATTTTGACTACTCTCTGAGATATGAGAAATGATCAAACACCGGCTCTTCCAGTAAATGCATTTGCATGTAAATGGCTTTCCTCAGACATGGGCTATTTAACATCTGGCAATGGCAAAGACATTATATCAGATGTTACAGTTTCCCTTACAATTTCTGTACAGAGATGGAAGGAAAATAACCCTTACTGGTGACCGGTCACTATTTGGCTTTAACCGTATAAGTCCATTCAGCAACAGACAACTCAGGACTGTTTGATATGTACTAACAAGTCATTTGTATGGAACACTATAAAAACCCGTCTACTAAAGTGCATTAAATACATTTTACAAAGAGTTTATACATGGGATCGTTCTAGTCTAAGCTGCCCTGAGACTATTAAATACTGGCTTCCTATCTTTAATTAGGTTGGACAATTTCATACATCTGTGGTTTGGGAGTCCTTGTCAGCCTACTAGATTGAATCACATGGATGCTGGTATCCTCCAGCTATCACACAATTGATTTTTGCAGGATTTCGCTCAGATTTCGCTTCGGGGACAAGAGATATGTTCATTCATTTGTCAGTCAGTTTGTCTATGCTTCATTGGGAAGAGAGTGCTTGATTCTATTGTATACAGAGCATTTACTATAAATATACATACATACATATACATGTGTATATATATATATATATATATATAGAGAGAGAGAGAGAGAGAGAGAGAGAGAGAGAGAGAGAGAGAGACTAGGAAAAAATAGACTAGGAAAAAATAGGCGGCACTCGAAGGCTTGTGAAGAAATGCAAATGGTGTATTAAATCACGATCAACGTTTCGGGGAGAGTTTCCCGAAACGTTGAT
Source organism: Crinia signifera (assembly GCF_055691185.1). Lineage (NCBI taxonomy): Eukaryota > Metazoa > Chordata > Amphibia > Anura > Myobatrachidae > Crinia > Crinia signifera. Next base: position 370,942,124 of record NC_139218.1, read on the forward strand.
CGTGATTTAATACACCATTTGCATTTCTTCACAAGCCTTCGAGTGCCGCCTATTTTTTCCTAGTCTATTGTTTGGCTTTATGCCCTTCGGGAGGGCACCGGAGCATACTAACCCCAACGGGGGTGGCAGCAGTGCCGGAGGTGACAGCATCTAAAACTATATATATATATATATATATATATATATACAGATGGAGCAGGCTCCATCTTTGCAGGGGCTGGCGATTATCTCGGCAGGGGTGTACGCGCACAAGACGCTCGTATGTGCCTCGTGGCTAGGGAGCTGGCTCCGCCACCTGCCGCCTCCCCTGCCGCCCCCCCCGCCGCCTGCCCCGCCGCCTCCCCCGGTGCCCCTCGCCGCCCCTCGCCACCCCGCCGTCCCCCCTATCCCTGCCCATCTCCCTGAAGAGGAGACAGACAGGATGCTGCCGCGGCGCCGTCCTGAGACTGGGACGCACGTGTGTGTGAGACACACACGCGTCCCAGTCAGATGGGGCGCCTCTGCGCCGGCGATCACCAGCGCAGGCATGCTGGTGATCCCCGGCCAAGGATCAGAGGCGCTCCATCTGTATATGAAAAGGAAGCTCATGCGACAGATTTCAGCTTCCATTCCGTCTGCGTCCAGAAGAACATATGGATTGAAGTTTTATAGCCCAGTTCTGTTTACATACACAGATTTTGGTGAGTAACTCATTTGGAATAAATACAGATGGCACTTATTGGTGCAGGAAAAATATAATTGCTGTTTGAATTTTTAAATATTTTGGGGAACAAAACATTCAGTTAATGTAGGAAAGTAACGGAAAGATACTTGAAAGTTAATCACTAATACCCCTATTAAGGCCCATACACATTGGGAGATTTTGAGCTGAAAGCAGCTCAGTTTTGTCATTTGAGCCTCATCTGCTGGTATAACCAGTTGTCCACCCCCGGGAAAATTTTCCCCATCATCGCTGTCCATACATGCTGGGCAAAATCAGCCAGTGTTTGTAGACCTTCACACCAAATTTCCAGGTGTGACTCTGGTTTTAAACCGGGTCAGATACAGGGCAGACAATGCAGACCTGGAATATTCCCAGGCTGGTGCCATTCAGACTGCACCTGTGTGCAGTGGAACTTTTGTGCATGCCCTTGGAGATGGCCTTCCATCTCCCCATGCCAGTTTTGTATGACCTGGGTTACCCGTTAATATTGTTCCGTTACAGGTCCAACCCTGCTCACCACTCGTATTTGATTGCCAGGGCAGTTGACCTGTTTTTTTTTATGAGGAACCCTTTTATGTTGAGAGGTGATTTGGATATCTGGCAATAAAAAGGGTGACTTTCACAGTAAGAGGGGTATAAATAAAGTAAAAATTAAATTGTAAAGATATTGCATTTAATAATCCACCTGTCTGCAGTTGAATTCTCCAGGGTATAACCTAAAAGGTATACGGATGATAGGTCAATAAAGTCTAGGTTGACAGTCAATAGGGTGACATCAAAAGGTGGACATACACAAGGTTGACATTGCCAAAAATGTCTACACAGAAAAGGTCTACACACAGTGGTCAACACATGAAAAGGTTGAAATGAGTTTGTCCGTTTTTCATTTCGACTTCAAGCTTTACCATCCATGTGGACTCCCACTGGGAACGATGGTAAGTGTGCCGACGCAGTGGTTGCGGAGTGAGGCACTTGGCCCGAAGCATGGTTCTCTATTTGGGGGTTCACATGTTGAGGTGTCAACTAAACAAACGTGAAAATCTCATGACAAGCTTTTCAGGTGTTGATTAACGCCATGTTGGCATAGTGCATGTCAACCTTATGCCAAAGCTGAACTATTGACTGTCGATCTGGACACTGTCGACCCTTTAATCAGAGACTAAACTAAAATCGTGCAAGTTCATTGACACAAAGGCAAAACGTAAGCCTTAGGGGCATATTTTTTTCATTGTTGTGTTTTTCGACCCTATAATTCTGTGTTTTTCAACCACTGTGCTGTGAGACACTAGTGTGCCTTGTGCTGTTCTCAATAGTGCCCCCAGATCTAGAGATGCCCAAACCAGTTTACAGCCACCACCAGTTCACCTGTTATTTACTGGTCTCTTCTTTTCATGTAAAGGGCCAATGTATTTTATTTGTGTTACCTGTGGGGACCACTGTGATTGTTTTTTTATATAGGGGCCAACAGTTTTTTTTTTTTCCTGTGTGGGCCAATGTGTTTTGCCCTGTGGAGATCTCATGGTGTGCCTTAGCAACTTTAACCCCTTCCCGACATTGGACGTACATTTACGTCATGGTCGGGAAGTACTTCCCGACACATGGCATAAATGTACGTCATGCCATTAAACTGTCACCGCGTCTATAGACGCGGTGACAGTTTGGAGATGTCTGCTGTCCCTGACAGCAGACATCCCCCCTCGCCGCCCGGGGGGGGCAGGAATGCCCCCCCCGGTCGGCGATCGCTGTGATTGGCTGTTCAAATGTGAACAGCCAATCACAGCTATTTCTGTGTTACCGGCGGCTATGCCGCTCGGTAACACAGAAAACGGTGGTGATCGGTGCTGTTAAGTACAGCACCGATCACCACCGATCCGCGGTCACCCCCTCCCTCCCACCCGGCAGCACTATATCTTACCCGGCACCCGGCAGCCGTGTGGTGATCGGTGCTGTTATGCGCCGCAGCGCTGCCTCCCCCCTCCCTCCCCCCGCCAGCAGCAGCAGCAGCACTAGGCACTAGGGACATAGTAAAAATGAAAAAAAATAAAATGAAATGATTATATATATATATATATATATATATATATATGTGTGTGTGTATGTGTGTATATACACACACACACACACACACATATATATATATATATATATATATATATATATATATGTGTGTGTGTATATACACACACACATATATATATATATATATGTGTGTGTATATACACATATATATATATATATATATATATATATGTGTGTATATACATATATATATATATATGTGTGTATATATATATATATATATACAGATAGATATTCCCGACCGAAGACGTATATATACGTCATGGTCGGGAGGTACTTCCCGACCGAAGACGTATATATACGTCATGGTTTTAAACTGTCACCGCGTCCATAGACGCGGTGACAGTTTGGAGATGTCTGCTGTCCCTGAGCCCCGGTCGGCGATCGCTGCGATTGGCTGTTCAAATGTGAACAGCCAATTGCAGCGTTTTCTGTGTTACCGGCGGCTAAGCCGCTCGGTAACACAGTGATCGGTGGTGATCGGTGCTGTTAAGAACAGCACCGATCACCACCGATCGCCAGCCCCCCCCCCCCCTCCCACCCGGCAGCCCCCCTCACTCCCACCCACCCGGCTGCCGCAGCGCCAGCACCCCTCCCACCCCCCCGCCAGCCGCAGCGCCAGCCCCCCTCCCAAAGCTGGTGACCAAAATGGGGTCACTTGTGGGGGGGTTCCACTGTATTGGTGCTTCGGGGGTCTTGCTAATGCGACATAGAACCCACCATTCATTCCACCACCAAAAATCACTCCTTCCCTTCTGAGTCCTGCCATGCACCCAACTGGTATTTTTTGGTCACATGTGAGGCATTGCCGTACTCGGGAGAAATTGGGGCACAGATTTTGGGGTGCTTTGTATCCTTCATTCCTTGTGAAAATGAAAAATTTTGAGCCAGATCTGCATTTTTGTGTAAAAAAATGTAATTTTTTACAGAAAAATGCAGTTCTGGCTCAAAATTTTTCATTTTCACAAGGAATGAAGGATACAAAGCACCCCAAAATCTGTGCCCCAATTTCTCCCGAGTACGGCAATGCCTCACATGTGACCAAAAAATACCAGTTGGGTGCATGGCAGGACTCAGAAGGGAAGGAGTGATTTTTGGATTTTGCAGCACAGATTTTGGTGGAATGAATGGTGGGTGCTATGTTGCACCAATACAGTGGAACCCCCCCACAAGTCACCCCATTTTGCAAACTACACCCTTCAGGGAATTCATCAAGGGGTATAGTGTACATTTCAAACCCCCAGGGGTTTCACCAATTTTGATACAACTGAGCTGTGAAAATGAAAAAAAAAATTTTTTTATTTTCACTGCCCAGTTGTACCACAATTGGTGAAACCCCTGGGGGTTTGAAATGTACACTATACCCCTAGATGAATTCCCTGAAGGGTGTAGTTTGCAAAATGGGGTGACTTGTGGGGGGGTTCCTAACTTTTAGCATCTTATGGTGCCTAGAAACCTACATGGTGCCTAAAAAATAATCTCATAAAAAGGAGGCTCCAAAATCAAGTAGGTGCTCCTTCTATTATGAAGCCTGTGGTTTGGTCACCGTGCACACTAGGGCCACATATAGGATATTTATGAAAACAAAAGAATTGGGGGAATCAATTTTTAGTCACATTTCTCTAGTAAAATCTACTGTATTCGTTAGAAAAATGTATTAAAATTGAAACTCTGCAAAAAAAATGAAATTTTGAAATTTCACCTACACTTTGTTTTAATTCCTGTGAAACACCTAAAGGGTTAACAAACTTCCAAAATGCTGTTTTGAATACTGTGAGGGGTGCAGTTTTTGAAATGGCATCATTTATGGGGGTGTCTCACATACAAGTCCCTCAAAGTCACATCAGAACTGAACTGGTCCCTAAAAAAATCAGTGTTTGAAATTTTCTTGAAAATTTGAGAATTTGCTATTCATATTTTACGCCTCCTAGTGTCCAAAAAAATTAAAAGGAAGTTGAAATAATGATGGCAACATAAAGTAGACATATGGTCTATGTTAGTTATTAACTATTTTGAGTGGTATGATTATTTGTCTCACAAGCAGAAAATTTAACATTTTGCAAATCGCTAAATTTTCCATTTTTTCACGACATTTTGGTATTTTTCACAAAAAAACACAGACTGTATCGACCCAAATTTACCACTAATTTGAAGTACAATGTGTCACGAAAAAACAATCTCAAAATCACTGGGATAAGTAAAAGCAAAAAAAAGTTATCCCCACTTAAGTGAGACATGTCAGATTTGAAAAAAATGGCTCTGTCAGGAACGCAAAAACTGGCTGCGTCAGGAAGGGGTTAAAATCTTATTTAGTGTGCCGCAAGGTAAAAAAAGGTTGAAAATCACTGCTATAATTACTGCGTAATCGGGCCGATTCAGACGGGCTGCGAATTCGTCTGTGCATGCTCATTCCTAAGAAAATGCAGGCGTTCCCTGGCCATCAGGAGAGAGGGCCGCTGACATCATCTGGAGCCTGCTACTACCCACGGCCTTTGCAGCGCAAAGCTCTCTCAGAGCTGCAAGCAGGGAAAGGATCTTTTGACGGCAAATTATTTTTTTCCCCTGTGCACACGGCTGCATACGCATTTTCAGCCGTGCACAGGGGTGGAGGCTACCTGCTCTTTGGGCTCCGAACACTTGCAGGCCAATGAGAAGGCTTGAATCAGGCTCAATATCGTCTCATCACTCTTACTAGCATTTCTTCAAAAACACATACAGGGAGAGGGGTTCTGACTGGCCGCCATTCTTGTAAGGGGTCAGACATAAAGTGATTGCTAATGTGATCAAATCCGTGTTCTGGACCTAGCCTTGCTACTCCATGTACACGGTAATGCAGAGGAGGTTGCATCAAGGGAATGGAGATATATATGTGTAGGGAATGGATGGACACGGGGAGGTTATTGCAGGGCAATGGAGAAAGGCACACGTGTGAGCAGGGCCGCCGACAGGGGGGTGCCAGGAGTACAGCTGTCCCGGGCCCCAGCCTCTGCAAGGGCCCGGGCAGCTGACCACAGTGGCATGGCCCCCACCCCCGCACAGTATCCCCCACCTGGCGGCCAGGCGCGCACAATACACAGTACAGCTCGCAGAGCGCTGAGCCTAGGATACAAAGGGGCTTGGCGCTCTGCAGGCTGCACTGTTTGGGAGTGCTCCGAGCCCTGAGTCCCGGAGGGAGAAGATGCTGTGCCACAGCCACCGCTGGTAAGTAATAGTAATGGGGCTGAAGGTCAGTCCCGGGCCCCAACATTACTAGTGGCAGCCCTGCGTGTGAGAGGCCACTGCACTTAGATCACTCACTCGCAAAATTGCACGGAACATAGCTCATAGGTTTCAATGGTTGATAACATCTAAAGCAGCCGTCATACAAATCTATGAGAGCTGATTTTGCAATCAATACAGTACAGTATATCTGCTGAGCTCCTCCTTAGATACATCTTGAGGGTGCTTAATATTGAACTTTCTAGGGATGTTCTACAAATATCATAAGTTATCAATATGCCCCGTAACAATGAAATATTTCCCAGAAAGATAAACTTTTCAGATCATATCGCCCATATCCAAAAATTCTTGATAAATGAAGAATTTTGGAGGATTTGCATCCCATATCTTGGGATGGGACCAAGTCAAAAGACGAAATGCATTTATGTCCTTATACATATAGGGGTCAATTCAACTACGGGTGAGTTTGCGAAAATGAGTTTCAAGAAAGAGAGAGCTGAAGGGAATGGAGAGAGGCAGGATATATCACTGCATGGAATGGAGAGAGGCAGGGGAGGATTACAGTGAGTGGTACTTGTGTATTATCATGGCGCCCGATTTTACTACGTACGCAAACGTAGTAAAATCGCACCGCATGCCGTTATGGTATGGCATGCGATGTGATTATGATGCTTATAATGGCATTTAATGTACTATTGCATTAAATTACATATAATGTCATTTATTAAGGCCCCCCCCAGTATCGACGTGATCCCGAAGCGTGGCGAGCGCAGCGAGCACCACGAGGGGCGGCGGTACGCGTCCGACCGACCTTTTCATACCCCCACTATCCACGTCGGCGTGGAGTTGATTTGATATAGTGTGGCGAGCGCAGCGAGCCACCTAGCCCGAAGCCTGGCGAGCGCACACGTATTATGTAACATGTATTACCCGGCCCCTCGCAATATGGCATTTCACTACCATGAATAGCCCTTTACGCAAATAGCGTAGTGGGCGACAATGATAATAAACAAGTAGCCATTGAGTAAGTTCAGCACCATGGGAAACAATATAAATCAGACATCACATGCTGTCATCTTATGACATTAAGACACAATCACCTACTGATACAGTGCGATTATATACACCTGTAATGCTTTCCACTAATAGTAACAATTTTACATTGTTTAGAGAAAATGTTGGCTATGAAATTGATGTGACCCTTGTATAGAAACAGGCTCAGATCTGACGTCACACAACCTCCATGACAACGCCTGGGCACATCTGTGTTTTTCCTGACCTCACTCTACCAGAAAACGGCCGGATGACACCCATCTTCACCTTCCTGTCAATCAACTTACGATCAGCTAGCGATCAAAATAGACGCTGGACTTTATCGATGTTTAAGCATGTGCATGCGCTACAATCCGCATGCATCCAGAGCTGATGAATCATTGTCTGGCTTGCAAATTTACACAACAGCGACCAGGAAAGACTAAAATATCTTAATATGTAAAGTTTAGAGCAGAGAAGGGAAAGGGGGGACATGATAGAAACCAGTGGCGGTTTTTAACTATGGGCTGCAGGGCTGCAGCCCCCCCAGGTAAAATCCGCCCCTGTAGTGAAGCCAGATGCAGTCTGTGAGACTGCACTGGCTTTACTGTGACTGGCAGTGACTTCCAATTGGAAGTCCGACCTGCCAGTCACAAAGCCAGTCCCATTGGGAGGTGTTACCTCCCTCTGGGATGCCTTTACTGCGCACGCGCTGGTCTCGGTGCCTGTAACTTATATTGTACAGGCGCCGAAACCATGATTGCTTCTATGGGCTGCTGCCCAAGCAGCCCATAGAAGTTGGCTGCATGCGCATGCGCCAGTCCCGGCGCCTGTCAATCATCACAGCACACAGGCGCCTGGACGGGAGGGGGTGCCTGAATCGCGGCACCCCAACTGCGGCCAGAGGAAGCCTCCCTCCCCCAATAAGGTACGAGCCGCCGCTGATAGAAACTTTCAAATATATCAAGGGCTTTAACAAGGTACAGGTGGGAGACATTCTTCACAGGAAGAGGAGCAACAGAACACAAGACCATGCACTGACACTAGAGGGAGGAAGATTCAGGGGAAATGTGAGGAAGAATTACTTCACAGAAAGAGTAGTAGATAAGTGGAATAGCCTCCCATCAGAGGTGGTAGAGACAAATACAGTAGTACAATTTAAACATGCTTGGGACAGGCATATTGATATCATTACAAAAAAATAAGTATCAAATATAGTTTGAGGTAACATGTTTAAAAAAGGGGCAGACTAGATGGGCCAAGTGGTTCTTATCTGCCGTCAAATTCTATGTTTCTATCATAGCTAAAGGTCTCATTCTATAGATTACTATGACACTACTATATACTCGAATAGGGTTTGATGTTCATACAGAGCAGTTAAGTAATTCTTCGCAATTGCACATGTGCAAAAAATTCTGTAGTTACCGAGTATGCAAAAAATTCTGTAGTCCCTGCGGCACGTACACACAAGGATTACTTTTGCGTTTTGGACACAAAGGGTGAAATTTATCAGGATGAGAGATTCAGAAAGTGAGAGATTTCATCAGAAATCTCCAGGTTTTTTTTAAAACAGCAATCATTACACTTCAAAATCAAACTAGTTTTGCTGTGTAAATCAGGCATGTCCAACGTTGGCCCTCCAGATGTTGTGAAACTACACATCCCAGCATGCTTTGCCACAGTTTTGCTATTAGAGAATGCTAAAACTATTGCAAAGCATGCTGGGATGTTTAGTTTCAAAACATCTGGAGGACCAACGTTGGACATGCCTGGTGTAAATGATTGCCGCTTTAAAAAAACTGGAGATTTCTTACCAAATGTCTCAATTTCTGATTCTCTCATCCTATTAAATTTCACCCACAGTATCAAAAAGGTAATGGCAAAGTGAGTGACGTTCCTGGGCAATTACAGGGAGGTGTCACGAAGAGAATGTTGTGGGCGTGTTCTGGGAATGTCATGGGCGTGTCAATGACAGCAGCTACACTCCCAGATGAACGGATGCAACCATAAAGGTCATAATCAAACATAGAACCTCTATCGGCCTCAGGACTAGCGCTAGGGTTGATGATGCACCATCGGTGTCAGCTAAAGAATCACTGATGGTGGCACAGCATGCAGAGACACTGAGAGTCGGCGTATTAGCCTGGCACAGCAAGGCGCAGGCATTAGCACCAGGGGAAGACTGATCCTAGCATTTGCATGACTCCAGCAACATGAACGGATGAGCAATGTCCACTTCTGAATCAGGCCTGATCTGCTTTGTCATTCATTCTTCTCATTCATATTCATTCCCCCAATCCCTCTATTCACGGTCACAGTCTATTCATGGGGTATTTACTGACACATAATCAGTTCCCCTCTGTGTAATTCAGTGTTGCCAGAAGTCAGTGTTTGCGGCTCCTGCTGTGGCCTGTTAGAGGAAGGGGTCAGCACTGAAAAGGTGCGAGGAGGGGGCTTTGCACTGTAACAATAAGCTGCACACAGCTCTATCTGGACAACAAAGTGGAAGAACAGACGGCCTGACTCATACACTTGCCACCAAAGCTGCGGCCTGATTCATGAGCTACCTGCAAATAGGGGGGGGGGGGGGGGGGGGCTGGCCAGTGTCTCCCATTTTTTAGTAAGGCTGAGACCAAAGGACTTCTTATGCTGCGTCTACAGACCCGGCACTCTGATCGCAGATACTGACAGGAGGCGCCTATTTCCTACACATCACTACTGGGTCTCTGAATCAGCCCCAAAGCTGCAATTCTGGAACATGACACCCCCCTTTCCAGAATTTATCTTACCCAATGCTGTGACTAACCATAATGGTAAGTCCCGAATTTTCTAATCAACAAGACATAAAGGTGGACAGAGGGATGATTGCGTGTATGTATCAAAATCCGGGCTCCGATAATACAGCATCTTGGCAAAGAGCTGGAAGCAGTGCGGTAGATACAGCCACAACACTATAGGGCTACTAATGCCATCGAAAGATAACGTTATCCTGTCAGCTCTCCTATAATACAGCGTCTTGGCAAACAGCTGGAAGCAGTGCGGTAGATACAGCCACAACACTATAGGGCTACTAATGCCATCGAAAGATAACGTTATCCTGTCAGGGCTCCGATAATACAGTGTCTTGGCAAACAGCTGGAAGCAGTGCGGTAGATACAGCCACCACGCTATAGGGTTACTGTATAGTAATGCCATCCTAAGATAACGTTATCCTGTCAGGGCTCTGGAATCTGACACCTTCACAGCCTGCTATAGAAACAAACTGAGTGTAGATGCACTAAGCCTTGTAGAGGGATAATGTGGCGAGAGATACAGTTGTGTTTAAAAAATGGCGTATGGATAATTAGGTCACCAGCATGTTGGTCGACATGCATTTAGGTTGACATGAGTCAAGGTCGACATGCAGGAATTTTGACATGAGTCTAGGTCGACATGCATGAATGTCGACATGAGTCTAGGTCGACATGGGTTAGGTCGAAAGGGTCATTAGGTCGACAGGGTCATTAGGTTGACATGGTGTTAGGTCGACAGTCAAAAGGTCGACATGTAGTTTTACACAATTTTTTTGTCCCGAATGTCAACTACATGGACACTGAAACGTAGCACCGCGTCCCCTCGCATGGCTCGCTGCACTCGCCATGCTTCCACCACGCCCTAATGGACGTTAGGGAATGAAATACCGCCTGTCAGCACGTCGGCTCAATTCGCCAGCCGCCACCAGCCCCCACAAGCCGAAGGAAGGGGGCTCGCGAGCAGGAGATGCACACAAGCCCCATTCCGTCGGAGCCCTCTGCCCGCTCCCCGCTGCTCCCCCTTCGCCGCCCGCAGCCCTCACTATCTCTGCCCATCTCTGCTTCAGGAAGATGGGCAGGGAATCTGCTACCCGCCACCGTGCTGATGGGGTTGTGTGTGCATGTGAGACTCATGCGCATCCCCATCAGATGGCGCGCCTCCCCGCCAGCCAGCGCCAGCTCAGGGAATCTGAGACGCTCCATCTGTAGAATCAGATTCTACTCATTATGGGCCAGCTGCACTAAGCTTCAAAAGTGATAATATAGAGAGTGATAAACAGCCAGCCAATCAGCTCCTGTCTGACATTTTTCAAACACAGTCTGTGACATGGCAGGCAGGAGCTGATTGGCTGGCTGTTTATCAATCCATTTTATCACTTTTGAAGCTTAGAGAAGCTTTAGCACCTTCTAGAAGATAGATAGAATAGATAGAATCTGATTGGTTGCTATGGGCAACATCCCATCTTCAGTAGAACTCCCATCTTAGTAAATTGACCCGTTACTATTTGCAGCTATCCTCCAAAAATAGCGCATATTTTAAAAATTTACTGTACTTAAATATCACAAAATACATTTTTTTAAAAATCCATTTGCAGCCACGGATGCGCGTCTGGGTGGAGAGCCCCGTCAGACCCCCTGACTCCGCGTGTATTCACAGGACACTGCCCAGTACTTAATTTGCTATTGATTTTAGCACTAAACACATCCAATCAATTGTTTTCATAAAGAATCCCCACCTATGAGACGTACGGTATTAGCACAAATGAATCTGCTTGTCTCTCATAGATTTTCAGAATGAAATCCATTTTAAATTATTCATGGGCAATAATGTCTGTCAAAGTGTAAAGGAAATCTATGGGTTTAGGTGAGCGCGTGGTGAAACAGAGTGCAGCGTGAGGTATGTTTTACTGCATATAGGCCCTTCAGCGGCGTAACTATAGCCCCGCAGCCACCACGGGGGGGCGCTGTGCATGTGGGGGCGCCGGGGGCTGCGGTGCTATAGTTAAACCCCCCCCCAATCCCCCGCAGACTTACCTATAGCGCTGGTTCTGGCGGCTCCGTTCTTCTGCTGAGGACCACCAGAAAATGGCCGCCCCCATATAGCACACAGTTCTCTGAAACTGTCTGCTGTATGGGGGCGGCCATTTTCTGGTGGTCCTCAGCAGAAGAACGGAGCCGCAGGGACCAGCGCTATAGGTAAGTCTGCGGGGGATTGAGGGGGGTTTGCATGGGCGGCGGGGTAGGGGTGCTCGGCGGGGTAGGGGAGCTCGGCGGGGTGGCGACAGGGGGGGGGCGCCCCCCCCCCTAACGGCGGGGGGGGCGCCCAAAACGTAGCTACGCCACTGAGGCCCTTATTCAGGTTGACTCGCTCGGGCACGAATTCAACCTTGAGAATGGTTAGCCGGCGCCACCCATTCCCAAGCCGGGTTCATCCGTCCGGCACACGAATGGATGTTTTACATAAACAATGATTTGCATGCCGGTGGGAAACTCCCCCGTCTTTCAATGATCGCCGACCATAGAATGATGGGAAAGGCACACGCATATGTACGGGTGGTCCAGACCACTCCTACATATGAGGGAAGGGTACTCTTTACCTAGCACGGCGCCCACGATTTTGATCGTGGGCATCGTAGGTAAAAAAATTGCGGGCATCGCGGCCATTGAATGCACTAAAAATCGGGTGCGACGCGACCGACGCGATGCCCGCGATTTCCCATAGGGAACAATGTTAAATTTCTCAATTGACCCGATTTTACTGTTCAATGCCTCAATTGACACGATTTTTCCATAGGAAACAATGTTAAATGGGCCACAGAGGCCAAATAGGCACCCTGAAGTGTGAAATGGCCCCCACAATTGTTAACGCCACCCCACGATCAACGTCAACCCGAAGCGTGGCGAGCGCAGCAAACCCACGAGGGGCGGCGGTACGCGTCCTACGACCTTTTCATACCCCCACTATCCACGTCGGCGTGGAGTTGAGAATAGAATAGTGTGGCGAGCGCAGCGAGCCACCGAGCCCGAAGCGTGGCGAGGGGACGCGGATACCTTCACAGGTATACGAGTCCCTTCGCGGGCTTCACAGGTATCCTCGTCCCCTCGCGGGGCTCACTGCGCTCGCCACGCTTCGGGCTCGGTGGCTCGCTGCGCTCACCACACTATTCTATTCTCAACTCCACGCCGACGTGGATAGTGGGGGTATGAAAAGGTCGTAGGACGCGTACCGCCGCCGCTCGCCACGCTTCGGGTTGACGTTGATCGTGGGGTGGCGTTAACAATTGTGGGGGCCATTTCACACTTCAGGGTGGCTATTTGGCCTCTGTGGGCAATTTAACATTGATTCCTATGGAAAAATCGTGTCAATTGAGGCATTTAACATTGGTCCCTATGGGCAATCGCAGGCATCGCGTCGGTCGCGTCGCACCCGATTTTTTAGTGCATTCAATGCCCGCGATGACCGCGATGGGCGCCGTGCTAGGTAAAGAGTACCGAGGGAAGAAATGCAGTGATATGGGCGGGCATCCGGTTATGTCAGCTGTCCACTCCCCGCACATGCGTCATGACCGCATTACCATTTGTACGCCCAGCGTTTTCATGGAAATGTCTATGAAACGCTGGGCATACGCATATTATAATGGGCCTGCCCGGATCCCCATGCCCCTCTCCACCCCCCGCTCGGAAGGCAGGGAGCGTGCGCTTGGTAAACAGAATTTACGCCGAGTTCACTCGCTCCCAGCATATGCACATGCGCAGAAATGCTGCTGCAAAACATCAGTTCTCGGGGCGAATTCGCACCCGAGCGAATGAACCAGAATAATGCCTGTAGGGAAGTATATGTATGTATGTCACTGATCATTAAACAGTATTTGGAATGTTCATCATTTTCCTTAATTATGAACACATGGAACTTATAAACAACTACTAAGCCCGCTTGAAGCAAATGCTTTGTAATCTAGTCTTCTACCTTGTGATTGCCTCTGTGTTTGTGCATGTGTCAGAGAGAAAGAGATGTAGTTTTACTCACTGCCAACAGATGGCAGTGTTTCAGAGACACACAATCAGACACTAGACATATGTATAGATGATAAATGATAGTATATTGTATTAGGCAATGGGGATGTATCCAACTTTGTATAGGAACTAATCAGCTTTGACCTATCATTTTATAGAATGTGCTTAATAAGTAATAGCAATGAGCTGATTGGTTGCTACTGACAGCTAGTCCATTTCACCATTCCTTAAATGTTTTGTCCAATGTCATAGAGTGAACAAGTTACTCCAGAAATGTCCAGCAAATCCAAAGCAACCTTGTACCCCAATCACACATTTTCAACTGGGGAATTTGCAGAAAAATCCGGGTTTTTCCTTTATGTGAAAGGGTCAACACGGGTCTTAAATCCCGGCACTTCAACCCTGCTCTTGACCAGGGTTGGTGAGCCGGGATTCAAGACTCGTGTTGACCCTTTCACATCACAGAAGAACCCGGGCTTTTCAGCAAATTCCGGGTTGATAAGTTTTAACCCGGGAATTTGCGGGTGGTGTGAATTTGGGTCAGACTGCACCCGGCAAAATGACCTAGCACTAAAAAATGCCGGGTAATTGCCGGGTGGCCGGTGTGAAAGGGGTATTAATCTAATAATTACTAGGAAACACAGACCAGCAGATAGCTCTAATAATAAGTAACTGGAATAGTCTGATATCGAACTGGGATAACTGTTACTCCATCAGTATAAATACAATGCACAAGTAACACAGCAACATATGTTAAAGCCCATATACTATCAAACACACTAATATACTGTGTTTTGGCCTTAGAAGTGGCAAAGAAGGGATGGAGGCTGTCAAGAGGGTAGAGTATACAGCAGGTACATATACATCATACATCTGTAATGCCATATCCATCTGTAGCTATTCAGCACTATATAGTTGTTTTCCTTAGTAAAGCAATTGCCATCCAGTGGTGAAGCAGTGTAATGACATGCTTTGGATCATCTGCCATAGTATGCCTAAAGGCCCATACACAATGTGGGACTTTGAGCTGAAAGCCGCTCAAACTTCATGTTTTGAGCGGCTTTCAGCTCAAAGCCTCCCAATGTGATGCAGTGAGCGGTGATGCGCGCTCCCGCATCATCGCCGGGAAAGCCGCTCATCTGCTGGTATTACCAGCAGAGAGATATATCCAGCAAAGAAGGATATCAATCTTGGCGCTCTGGGTAAGAAGGTGAAGTGCTTAAGTCAGTACACTTGCGGAAGGATTCTGGCACTCACACAATTCCCGTGTATCTGGAAACTGTGGCTGTGCATTATAGATTTAGCGAGTTGGATATTTCAGAATAACTGACATGTTGTGCTTTGCCATTTGAACTTTTTGTCCTATATCATCCTTCTCCAAATTTCTATAGCATTTCCCATGTCTAGTTCACTGCTTGTAATGGCTCAGGAAATCTCCATCATACTGTCTAACACAACTTTAATCAGGGTAATGCAGTTCTCCTTCATTTTTCATTTCGAATTTGGGATTCAGTTCAAAATAGCAAAGTTTTAGTACATCTACTACCCAGCTAATAGCATCAGCAGCCTTTTATTGTCATCCATTCCAGCACTTGCCTTCAATCACTGCAATTTAGAAAAAAACATTGCCTTCTTTAGATGGAACTCTGCTTCAGTACTGCCATTCTATGGCAATATGACATCTCCCAGCTAAACAAACACATGCAATTGTTAAACCTACAGGTACACTAATAACCCGGCAGTGCTGGATTTCCTGTTTTGACGGACTATTATCAGTGGTGTCCCTGCATCGCATCTGCCCCCTGCACCTGGTGTGCCCCCCTCCTCACAGTGTGACTCCCCCACACACTCCACTCTCCCTCCCCCCGATACTCTCTCCCGCAATCCGTCTCCCCCTCGGCGTGACTCCCTCTGTCCTTCAGCAGCACCGCTCCTCTCCCCCACACACCACAGCGTGACTCCCAGTGCCAGCAGCACTGCTTCTCCCTCAAAACCTTTTTTCGAATCCTAACTTCCCCCTGAACCTGATACGTGCACATTAAAAGAGGTCCCGGTCCCGGACCATTGGGTACCGGAAAATCGGTGTTGTACCTGTATATGTAATTATTATTAATAAAAAGCCGCTAGTGCAACATTTTAAATGATTAATTCCCTATGTACTGAACACACAGCAAACAGCTGTCCAAACAGTGATGCATTCATGGAAAGTAACAGACATGCTTGTAGGCGTTCGCCGGCCTAGGTCACATGATGTCAGTGCCCGCCCCCAATTCGCACTACAATGTGCAGCTGAAAAGTAAGTCCACGTCAGCTCGCAGCGTAGCAAGAGGATTCAGGCAGTGAAGGGACAAGTGTTCTAAAGGGTGGTGTTAACCTTCTTGTTAGGCCGAATACACACAGCCTAGCAAGCACATCTATCCTTAATGAATGCAGCTTGTATTTAAAATGGATGGACAGAGCTTGGAGCCAGACTTCTTTCAGGCTTGTCTACCCTCCCAGAATGCCGGGCCCCCGGGAAGGTGGGCAATCCTCCCATATTGGCCAGGCAGCCCTCCCACACCCCTTCCCCGCGGGTCCGCGGCGAGGGGCGGTGCTAAAATGACGCAAATTCTGTCATTTTAGCCCCTCCCTAATTCACGGACCCGCAAATTAGTTAAGTGTGGTAAGCTTCCTTCTATATCCAATGAACACCAAACAACTCCTCATCATCAAATCTACTAGTACATTTAAAGGTACAATGTAATTCAAAAAATATTAAGTGTCATTTTTAATATAAAATGTAAAGGAATACAAACACCTCCACATATATGACTATCAATATAAACATTAAATTAGAATTATTTTTATTTCCCAGTAGTTGCTCCAATGGAGTTGTGGACTAAGTAATAGGGGCACAACCTCATCTAAGATAGCAGGCATCAGGCCCTAAGTAATAGATAAAGGGGCCTCTATAACATATAGCAGCCACGCTAATGAATTCAGTACTGCTAGAGAGGTCAATACGCAATCAGTAAATCAGAAGTGGATAGAAAATGAGTCTGACAGTCATCATCATGATTGCCCCAGGCCTCCAATACCTATGATATAAGCCTCCTAAGATGTGTCTACATCTAGCTGTGCTGCAATCCTGCAAACAGGCCCTTACTGTACTCAGTATAAGGTGTGTGCACATTACATGATATATTACACAATTGGGCCCTTATTCTAGTTGACCCGGATGGATGCGTATTTTCGGACGGCCACCGAGTGTTCTTAGCCCTGCCTACCGTACGGATCGCTCACACCTTCCGAATGCGGTAAGACGCCGACCGAACGGACCGGGAGTGGATGTTTCATGTGTACACCTCCCCCAACTGTGGGAACCTCCCCCATCCTCCGATGGTTGCCGACCATCGAGTGATAGACCGAGCGGTCAGACAGCTACGAGTGCTCCAGACCACACGGACATTTCTCCGTGTGAAAGAAGGGATATGGGCGGGCAGCTGACATCCGGCTGTGTCAGCTGTCCGCCCCCCACACGTGCGTCATGGCAGGATTACCATATTTACACCCAGCATTTTCATGGGAATGCCCATGAAACGCAGGGCGTACTTATATGGTAATGAGCGCAAACAGCCCTTCGCGCCCCTCTCCAACCCCTGTTCGAATTATTCCGACCGATCATTTTCTGTACAGAATTCACGCCGTTTTCGGATGTGTGCGGCGCTGGCACAATACATCGGTCGTTCGACCAAACACGCAGCCATCCGACTCAATCAGAATAAGGGCCTATGTACGGTAAGGACGATCGTTAATGATAATTTTATTCATGTCGACTAGTGAGTTCTTACTATATCATTAAAGATTCATGCTCCAATTGTTCATTAAAAATATCGCTACCGAGAGCCATGTTGCTGAATGTGGCATGGTCCTTGCTCCTACCCCCCCAATACCGATGCCATTGCTCATGGCATTGGTAAGAGTGTATGCGCTTGCCGATGCCAGCACCCACGCCAGATCCTATCATGCACTACATCACTGGTAGGGATAGCCATCATCGGTTCAGACGCAATCAATGGTTGCCATCGATAGTGATTCTGCATCCAGCCATCGATAGTCATAAACTATTTGATGGATAACCATCTATAGTTTTAGCTATCGATGGTCATCCATTATTTTTGACTGAATGGCCCATGGTCCAATGAGAACTCTGGGGCGGGACTTCCAGGTGTCGGGGGGTGTGTGTGTGTGTGGGGGGGGGGGGGTGGAGCTATGCTCCGTGTCTCTGCCCCTTGAAAATAAAAAAAAGGAACCATCGATTCTCCTTTGCCATTGATGTAGGGAAACATCTGGTTCTCCCACATCGATAGCAACACTCTTCAACATTGGCCTTAAACCATCAATGATTTTAAATCATCGATGGTTGATAGCCATCCCTACTTACTGGGTACACATATCGTGTAATGAGTTACAGCTTAAATATAAGTAATGAGGACTCAATCAACATACTATAAGAGGCTTGAGGCCAATGATGGAGATGAGTATGCAGATGAAGATGGTCAATGAGTGAGTATAGGAGAGCTGTGAGTGAAATGTGAAGAGAAGTGGGCTTTGACAACTCGAGGGAAGAGGGCCCTGCTCGGAGGAGCTTACAATCTAGTAGGAAGGGGAGACAGACAGATTACAAAAGGTGCAAGCGAGTGGGTGGTGGCAAGAGAGCAGGATGTAAACAGGCAAGGGGTCGGAGAACCAGCTAGTTTATGCAGTGGAAGGGTACGCTTTGATGAAAGGTGAGTTTTCAGTGCCCGTTTGAAGCTTTGCAAGGTCGCGGAGAGTCTAATGGAGCGAGGGAGTGTGTTGCACTGAAGGGGTGCAGCACTGGCAAAGTCCTGTACTCTAGTCATCGGCCGACCGTAGAGGGCTTGAGGGTGTATGAATGGAGATGAGGTTAGAGATATATGGAGCAATGGAATTAGAGATGGCCCTGTATGTGAGTGTGAGGTGTTTGAAGAGGATTATGTAGGGGAATGGGAGCAAGTGCAGATTTTGTTTAAGGGGAGTGGCTGAATTAGAGCAGCGGGAGAGGAAGATAAGCCTGGCTGCAGACTTGAGGACAGATTGGAGAGGAGCCAGTTGGGACTGAGCAAGGCCGGTGAGGAGAAAATGAATACCCATTACACAATTACAGCACATTTGCAACAAAAAATTAATTTTCAAATTATTTCTAAAATTATTTCTAAACTTTAAAATTATAAATTTACTTTGATGTGTCAAAATAGGTCATGTACTGTACATGTCATTTCTACAATTTTCCACGTCAAATGCATCTTCTGTGCATTGCTGTGCAAATCGGATGCACAAGCAGCTTCGGATGATATACAGCATGTATATACTGTATGCTGTAAGTAATTGCTACAGAATTCCCGGAATCCCGGTACTTCAGGGTAATGCTACAGTGCTGGGCTTCCCTGACAGATGCCAGAGGTACAGTCTGTAGCATCTGTCTCCTCTGTGGCGGCGGACAATTTCGGAGGGACATTGTAGCAGAATTCTATGACCGCATACCATTTGCATAACACAGAATCCGGCGCCCCCAAGCAACTGCTTGGTCTGCAGGGACAATTGCTACGCCACTGAACATAGCAGAGTATATGAACATTGTATGCATGAAGATTGCAATGAGAGGAATTCCAAAGGACAGCTCTTATTGGATTCCTCAAGGATTTATTATGAGAGAACCTTGTACAGTATATACTGTAGATCAAGCTCAGGAAAGATATGATTTGATACATATGGAAAAACCAGTCATATATAACAGAATATTATCTATATGCATATATGTCTAGTGTCTGTGTGTGTCTCTGAAACACCGCCACCTGTTTGCAGCGGGTGATACTACATCTCTTTCTCTCTCACACATACACATACACAGAGGCAATCACAAGGTAGCAGACTAGCTTACAAAGCATTAGCATTGTGCGGGCTTACTAGTTATAAATATAAGCAAAAAAGCACATAGTTAGGCAGACATCATGTGACTCCCCAGTCTCACAGTGCTTACCATACTAGAACTTGGGTAAGCATTCTATCTAAATATGTACAACCTACATCATAGTTCGTGACCACAAGACTGGCGTACTGGTTAGTATTGCTGCTTCACAGCTCTGAAGTCAAGACATCAATTCAAGAAAAGGTGCTATCTGTGTGGAGAGTTTATGCTTTCTGTGTTTGTATAGGTTTCCTCCCACACCACAACATCACGTATTGAGGCTAGATATACCGTATAAGGACACGAGACATAGAGCTAGAACATAGACATAGAACTAACTTATATTAATCTTCTTATAGTAAACCCCGCTAGCACCTCAAAGCAGAAAAGCTCAGATGTCCAGCCTCTATACTAGCTGGCAGAGTCTCACCAATCAGAGCCTTTGTAACAGTTATTTCTTTACTGGCAGGAAGATTGTGAATGTCAGGGTCTGAGAGACTCTTGTATTATAGTGGAAGATGTATCCAACCTTTCAAAGAGTGTGCATAAATGTAGACGTTTGCCAAAGCAGTCAATCAGCTTCTACCTGTGTATTATAGGGGAAGATGTATCCAACCTTCCAAAGAGTATGCATGAGTGTAGAAGTTTGACAAAGTAGCCAATCAGCTTCAACCTACCATTATAAAGAATGCGCTTGCTAAATGCTATCTAGAAGGTGATTGGCTAGCTATGGGCAACTTCTCGGCTGGCCTTTTTCTGCACTCTTTAGAAAGTTTAATACATTTCCTGGCATGCCGCCAATTGGCTGGCTAGCCAATAACCTGCTAAGAACACAAGGATTGGGTCATTGCAGTGTGATTGGGAGGAGAATCTTCAAAGCCATGGCATTGATACCGTTTATGGCAGGCATGTCCAAACTATGGCCCTCCAGCTGTTGTGAAACTACACATCCCATGATGCCTTGCCACAGTTTTGTTATTAGGGAATGATAAAATTATTGCAAGGCATGCTGGTATGTGTCGTTTCCCAACAGCTGGAGGGCCATAGTTTGGACATGCCTGGTTCATCAAAAAGGGGCTTACTATAAAAAGCATTAATACGAGCAGAGGACTATAAACCAAAATCCCAGTTTGACCATTCTATAGAGATAATACCAACAAAATAACTAAAAATATGACGCATAATATAAAAAAAAAAATCTCAAATGTTTCATAAATTTCCACTTACAAACAAAACATGTAACACTCCACAGAGATGCGCTTAGGCATAAATAAGATTGAAGAACATTTATATGATAGCGTGTCTTTAAACCCCAATGCCATGCATAATAAAGCAGCCATTGAAGGGGAGTGTGATTTACTGTTTGTTACTGAACATGTGATTTGCGCTAAGGCCAGTTCATTACCTTCTAGACGTATTAAAATATATTGCACATTGTTCTGAGGCCTGAGATAATGTTCCACGGCAGATCGGAGGATAACTGCTAGGCCAGTCTTCGAGAGAGGCGCTCAATAAAAATGCAGATAAGATGGTCTGCTCTTGAGCCGGAAGGGCATTTGCTATTTGAGGATGAAGAAATGAGAATAGTATACAGTATCTTAAGGGATGTACACTAATTTCTAGCGTTCAACTAAAGGGAATATTCTGTGTTTGCCTTTCCACGGTTCTAGGGTTGCAAATGCCTCAATCTCGAAGGATTTACCAAATACAGTATATCCTTAACACAACAACTGCTGAGTGAGACATACATTCCTAAAATACTGTAATTACAAATAATAATATTCATTTTCCGACACACTGCGCCGCTTGTGCCTGGAACAGATCAGAAAGGGGTCGCGCTTCCTGCTGGTGTCCTTTGTGAAACGAAGTACAGCAGATTCTAACTGGTTTTGGCACTTATGTATGGATGTGCGGAGACACATTCGTGGGATATATGCATTACGTGATGATAACAGACATTTATAACCGAGAATATAAGAGCGGGGGCAGCCTTAAGTGACATCAGCAGATCAAGCTCCAGCGTCAACCTACTTATAAAGATAAACTTCCGCATCACTGGGTTCCTAATTTCCAGGCCACTGAGTATCCTCTGTACCAAGCGCTTCTCAAAAGACGAAACATACATTTGCCACAATAAGGAGCCCACTGCAGCATTTCTGTCCATACCCTTCGTTAGGCTTCAATAATAATCCTTTGCAAAGGTGAACATTGGGACGTAACAAATTGTTCTATTATATTACTAGATCAAATTGTAGAAATCTCTTGTTTTATATAATCCAACCATGACACTGAGGCATTGTCACAAACACAGACACTGAAAACTGCATCTGTATTATGTTAATCCTTTCACTGCTGTCTGTATCTGCTGCACACTGTATACTTAAGTCTATAGTGGCTGTACAAATATATACATATTGTAAATGAAGGACACAGCTTAGGAGCATAAACAACAAAAGCAAAGTATTTGGTGAAAATTGCACAATTAAAGGACAGTGTTATCAAATACAAATAAATGCAATAAAAAATACAGTGGTCCGCTTAGTATTTCGCAATCCGCAAATGTCATTTTATATTTTGGTAATTGCATATAACCTAACAGGCGCATTAATAAAACCACTAATTAGAGATTAGCGCAGAATTTCTATTTAACCCACAACTTGCCTGCGAATATTTCACAGACACTTAGGGGGGAATGTGACAATTAGACGCTACCCTCTTCTACAGTAGGGGTGGAATTGAATATCAATTGTAAATAGACCACCTCTCCCTCTGTCCCACCCCACCCCCACCGGCGTGCCTCTGACTGCATTACATTACCAAGAAAATGTCATAATTGATTAGTCAGCAGTGTGAAAGGGAGCGTATTCTGTAAGGTCAGAAGCTAACAAGTATTTATCCCTATGGCTGTTATTCTTGGGGCATACAAAAGATGAATTCTATGTTCTTTCACAAGACAATCTTGGAACTAGTAGCCCAGGTGTTGCACCAATTATTCCCAACTTCTCCACATCAATGGAAGACATACTTACAGGCATTTGTTACGGCAAAACTGTTGGCTGTTTCTATGTTGTCTACGTGAGGAATCAAATTAAAAAGTGCTTCGGATTCATTAGGGCTGGTGTTATGGAGAAAAATTGCTAATCGAAAAGCAGTATATTCCTGATCTGTGTTCCGAATGAAAAGCCCACCTATAAATAAAGTAAAAAAAACACACAGAAATAAAGATGTATTTATGTTTTTTTTTAACGCAGACATGCACACAAATAAACAGCTCATTGTATGCAGGTGCAATAAAGTTTGACAGCATTCTGCTCCAGTAATTAACGCCATTGATAGCTGACATGTGGTTCGAGACGCAGTCTGATCGCATTTCACATTGCAACGACTCGCACTTTGGCACATTATTCAGCAATATTATTTCATTCGCTCATCTTACACCACTATAGGTTACATGCCGTGAATTCGGATGCCCGTTCGTTACTGCATTGTGGTATTGGATTGTACTAGGGTCACTGGTGACATTTGAAAGCCTATACGTTAGATTCTCTTACATTTCGGAGATCCAAACCGATATTAATGGATATACTATGTGCCAATATTCACCTTGCTAATGTGGATAATCAATGCATCATTGAGGGAGTTAAATGAACTACTGTCCCCAGTATGAATGAATAGGAGCAGCCTGGTATTGTACATAGAACACAAACGTGAGTCTGCTTCCAGAATCCCATTAACACCCCCTCCTCCTTTAACCACTGTGCGATAAATTATGCAGCCATTAGCTGCAACACAAATTATTGGATGCAGCCCCCCCCCCCCCCCCCCCATTTTATTAAACAATGGATAGAATAAAGAAATAGTTTCCAAAAATCACAAATAAAAGGTAAGGGGTGCAGTGCAGGCTGCACAACTTTCCAACTAGCTACAATGTGATTGCACAGGGACAGGACATCAACTACTGCAGCAGACACAGATCATACATATAAACCATCCCTATAATGCAGGGGTGGGCAGGCCCAGGGTGGCAAGAGGGGGAGGGGGGGAGGGTGGCACAAGGGGTATTTGTCAGTGGATGCATAGGAACAAAACAAAACAGTAGATCACTAGTAGCCCAGGGTGACTGCTGCGGAAACTCTCACAGCTCAGATGTCAATCACAGGGGGACCTGAACTACAGTACAGACTGTCTATCAAAGAGGTTCTGCAGCAGCCCTTCTGTGCTGTAGAACTGTAAGGAGAGGGGGGGGGGGGGTGTCACTGATTTCAGTTTGAGGTCTATTTAAGTTATTTCAGATGAGGCACCTGCAGAATTGCCCCCCCCCCCCTCAAGTTGACCCATGGGCATTTTTGTGCAAAGTGCCCCCCCACCCCAGGCTCTCACCTATTTGCACGCTGCTAGGAAAAGCCCCCATCGCAATGCTCCACAATCCAGAGAATAATAAGAGCACAGTCTGCTGGCCAATAATCCGCATCTTCTCTCTCTCTCTCACTCTCTCTCTCTCTCTCTTGCTCTCTCTAGATGCTGCCGGAAAGCATCGAGGCTGAAGCCGCAACCAAGGAAAGGATGCCAGGCGCTGCCAGTCTAGCAATCCATCCTGGGCATGAGGTTTCCCGCAGTCTCCATAGCCCCGGGAGAGCTGGTGTCCGGCAGGAGAGGTTTGCACATGCAAAGATGGTGGAGTTGGTGGTGGAGGGAGGTCTAGTGGCTGCACTGAGAGATGAGACATGCGCTATCCCACTCTCCCCCCATCTCACACAATGCAACCCTCTCTCTCTCTCTCCCTGCAGCCTCCCTGCCTGTCTCACTGCAATTGCATGAATGGGATGCTGGCAGTATAGGAGATGACTGTGGTGTCACCCCCCCACCTCTGGAGCCGGCAGACAAGTCTGCTCTGCCTTCCCCATATAGCAGCAGCAGCAGTACAGAGAGAGACACTGCAGCAAAAGCCTCTCCCTGCTCCACCACCAGCAGCAGCTCTACAGGGGGGTGAGACAGCCTGACTGGGGGGGAGTAAGGGGTTAGACAAGGTCAAGGGCTCTGTCCTCCCACACTAGGCACCCATGTCTGCAGGAGGGGGGTGGCTGGATGGGTGCTGAGTGCAAACTGCCCATGCACCATGGTTGTGCCCGGCCCGGACTGGAGGGGGGCATGCACAGGCTACGGTGCACGTCCGGGATGTGTCTGGCAGATATTCTGTATCTGTCTCTTAACCCCTGCACTGCCAAAAGACAGTTTAGGCTGCTTTGTCAAGTAGTAAGAATGGATAGCTACAGTATGATATAATTATGTCTACTTTCATCTCCATCAAAATAATCACTGTAAACTGACTGTATGCATGTAATGTGGGGGGGGGGGGGGCATTGTTTAGCTTTGCTACATGTTAATGGGGGAAAAGGGGATGTGCAGACAGAACACAGGCATTTACTGAAGGGGGTCATTCATGCTGCAGAGGTATTGTCATACAGACGTTTAGAATGGTTCATTATTTCAGCACCTTGGACAGCACCACAGCCTTAGAATGCACTGGGTACTTACTACAGGTCCAGGGGGTTATTCAGACTTGAGCACTGTTGTGCGAAGTCACACATCGGTCGATTATCGATGGACTGCACATGCATACGGATCGAAGCGCTCATGTGAAAGGCCGAACAGCAAAAAAATTCAGCAACTTTTTTGATCGCTGCCCGCAGGATTGGCAGGAAGCCGGCACTGCGGGTGGTAACCGGACAATTTCTAGCTGTGTCAGGGAAACTATGCCCAGGCGTCTTCAGGGAGGGCATGTGACGTCAGCTCCGGCCTCGATCAGCCTGTTTCTATCGCTTAGGCCAAGTAGGTACCGGGTTACGCACAGACTGGGAAAGTTATTCAATGGTGAGTGAGTTGCGAATGGATTTTCAGCTGATTGTTGTTCGGTGAGATTTTCACTATCCATTCGCAGCCTTGCAGGGGTATGGGATTTCACTCTGGCAGGGGAGAGGCTATCGGATCATTGGTCTTAGAGATTTTGCTGTGCAGGTCTGAATAACCCCCCTAGGCAGCTATGTTTTTAAGTTTTAAAAACTTTGATTCAAAAATGTAAAATGTAAGGTTTGTGTGTGTGGGGGGGGGATGTGGAGCTCGTACTCCACTACAGGGGACGTTACCATTTACACCTGGAACCACTAACTTCTGGGTGTGTGTGGGCACTGTGCTGCAACAATACATGGTGGGCGTCAGCTAATCACCATGGCAACATACTATGAACCGTTGGTAATGGGTAGAGAGCAGTACCTCAAGGCACTCCAATCAACCATGGCGCATCCAGAAAACAGAACAGCATTTTGCGCTTTTTTTTTTTGTGGTCACGGAGCAGACATCTTGGTAGATTGTTGTATGTTATGGCGCGTACACACGGTTCAATTCTGTTTTCGATTCGATTTCTATTAGATATGGACTGTTCCACCTGCTCTGAAGTTTTTTCTACTCCTTTTCCATTTCTAATATTTTCTATTCGATGTGCATTCGATTTGCTATTAGATTAGATCAACACTGGCTTCAGGCAGGAGATGGACATCGAATAAAATGCAGCAGTGAACACATTAGATTTGCACTATCTACATTAGATTTGCACTATCTACTATTGGATTTCCACTATATAGTCTTGGCTGCCAAGACAATTTCTCTATTCAATTCATTTTTAAAGATAGCGAACTATAAAAACACACAAACAAAAAACATGAATGTGTTTAAAAAACGGCGGCTCCCTAATCCCACACTTAGTTTGGGCTGTAAATAGTGTTAATACAGGAATACTGTTGCCGACA